>NW_027160798.1:0-7907 GCF_002600585.1 Cystoisospora suis
CGTTCCCGAGTTTTAGGGGGCTCGTGACATACTCGCGATGCATGCGAGTATACTTCGTCTGTCTGCCAACTCGGGCGTGTCAGTGTAGCCTTCACTAGAAGAGCTAGAGTACCTTTGCGCGGCTTTTTTTCCCTAATGCGAAGCTAATATGATGAAATGTGTTATGTGTTCAGGCGTCGAAGGTGTGGGCAGCTCTCAAAGACGGTGTCTCCTCTCTAAGCCTTCTCGAGGTAAGTCCACGCTTCTATGAACCACATAGGAATCACTCGAATCTCCTTCTTCGGCAACATCACGCGTGTGCGGGTTAATCGCTCGAGTGTCTGCATACGTAGGGGTTTCCGTCTGCGAAATAGCGCTACGAATCCAGACTGAACAGAGTTCCGTTTCGATCTGGTGAAACATGACGGGTGTATATCTCGGAAAAAAGAACAGTGTTAGACCTGCTGGAAGCAGACCATGATACGTTGAGAAGAATGCTATTGCAGAAGGAAGTCTCACCGTGTTTAGGGTATTGGCGGTCATCAGGGATAGTTTCTACATGCTACAGTTACGCTTCTACACTCTCTGTCCTTTAGTGACTCCGCGTCTCGTTCCTTGTATTTCTTTCCTACATCGGATGGCAATGGAGCGGTTCTGATATGCTTTGAGTACGGGGTATCAGCCTCTTCCTTCATTCAGCTTGAGAGAGAAACCTGCAGTCGGAGAAAGAAGTGTTTCTGCGTTTCTCCGTGTCTTCCATCTTCCCATGACAGCTGGCGGCACAGACGGACAACCGCGCACTAGTAGAGGTTGGGTATGCTTTGTTGAAACCCCTCGTGACCGAGTTGGGATGCGAAGACATCGTGTTAAGAAACTTTTTGTGGAGAGTGGAGCAGAACTATAAAGACAATCCCTATCACAATGCAAGTCACGGAGCTATGGTAGGTTTGGTTCTCGAGAAAGACAGCTATAAAACCTTCCAGTCAAGTGCACATTACACTTGGTCACTGGGGGGGGTAACCGTCTGTATTCTTCGTCATTTCATGCCTATTTATATATATATATATATGCTAAGCGGAGTACATATGTAACTGCATGCCTTTATTGTTTGCATGTTTCTCAAGTTTTCTTTCATACAAACAGGATACTTTCATACATCAAAGTATGTCAGCGTATGACCTGGCGCCGTTCATCATAGCGTAGGAAGAGTCTAACAAGTAGAGGTCGAACCGGCTGTTCAGTTGTCGTTCTGTGTCTTGCTTCAAGTAGTAGTACAGAGCCGGGTTGCCAGCCATCCTGGCTTTGCTGCCTACTTACGAGATTTATTTCCGCCTGGTGCCCGATGTATATGGAGCAACGCAGCGTTGTTCAGGCTTGTCCGGCCAGATGAGTGTTTTGCATAGTAGGGTGCCTCAGAGTGTCACCTAGTAGGGTCTCAGTGTGTCTTCTTGCGTGCCGCTTGCTGTATGCCTGCAGGTCGCCTTCATGATGGCTCAGATGCTCAATGCTTTGAAGGTTTTCACCGAGTAAGACGCTTTATCTCGTCGTTTCTAAGTGCCTGCCGCCCATTATTGTACATAGTTAGCGGAAGCATACCTTAGCTTGGCTTACCGCCGGGAACATTAGGGATGCTGGAGCGCCCGCATACAAGAAACAGGCGTGGTCAGCTGTCGGAAGGCGCAGTCGTAAAACATACATGTGTATTCACGGGCGTTCAGGTGATCATCTTCGATCGCGGTCCCATGTGAAAGTTCTGTGTGTCTTTCATCGCTATGTCGGGGCCTGCGTCGCCGTGTAACTGTGTTTCTACTAATGCGTGTTCTGTCGAGCCTTCGTTCTAAGGTAGTGATGCCTACGTCCTCATGTAAGCTCTATTCCACGGGTTCTTCAGTGATGTAGGTGTTTTGAATGAAACCGTCATAAACGCGGGAAGTACGTAACTGTCCGTCACTCTCTCTGACGTGTTGGCACCTTTGTTTCACACCGCACACGGCAACCATATAAGCACGACTCGAGCTGCAGGAGTACTTGTAGGAACCATGAACTTCGTGAAGTCTCTTTTGAGCCGTCTGTGACTCAGCATGTGGGTCTTATGGACGTTCTTCAGGTCTCAGGTGCTGGCTTTGACTGGTGCTCGAGTGGCTGCTCTATGCCACGACGTAGGCCACCCGGGTCGAAACAATGTTTTTCTTATCAACAGCTCACACTTGGCAGTAAGAGACCGCGAGGGGATTTAAGCCGCAGGACCGATTGAAGTCATGACAGGTCGAGTGGTTTCTTGTATGAAGCATTGCCAATTCCTTCTCTTCGTGTCAGGTTGTAGCGCATATGTTACCCGCATACGCGCAGTACGCATGCATAATATTCGTAGCTGCTTTAGTTTGCATTTTCGTTCTTTACCTTCTTTGCCGATAACGCCTGTTGACGTGTTTCTTTCTTCTTGGTAGGACAAAAACAAAGGGTAACTTGGCGTTTTCGCGGAAAATGCCCCCCGAGCAATGTCGTTAGTGTAGTGCAAGTGCCCTTACCAACTTTGTCGCTCTGTGTGATAGGGTTTTGTGGGTATTCAGGCGTCTCTGTGTCCGCATGCGCCGTCTGTGCACTGGATGATATCCTTCCTCGGAAAACAGGCTGTCTCTGTATTGATTCATTTGTTCTCCGTGTACAAGGGCTGTCTGATGTGAACTTGCATGTCGTAGTGTCTAGCTCGGATGTCTCTCCTACGGGCTACTTACGAGTGTGAGTCCACTACTCCGTCCGGTTTGGCTAGTTGTTGAGCGTGTGGCTCCAGCGTCCGGGTTTTTTTTCCATCGAAGGATATCCATATCTCAATGGTGGCGACACGTATTTGCAGAGCATTGTATACAACGACTCTTCAATTTTGGAGAACTATCACGCGGCTCTAGCGTTTCGCATACTCTCCAGTCCAGGTTGTAACTTACTGGAAAAGACGTCGCCTGAGGTAAGAGGCAAACTCCGGAACTTTCAGTCCAGCCACCGAACCGGACTTGGAGGCGGGTGCTCGTTATGGCCATACAGCGAAACTTGTTCCGTCAAGACGCACAGCCGTAGCACGCAGCACTCAGATTCGAATGCCTGAGACGCTAAACAGAATCACTCCAGGAAAAGGTCAGGTAGTTCGCAAAGAAAGAGGATCGTTCGTATTTGTTTCGTTCGTTGTTTCCCGGCTGTGCCAGTGTCTATCGAATCTCTCTGTTCCTTGCTGTTTTTTGTCTTCGGCATATTTGGGGTCTCACGGGTAGTCCAAGAAGTGCCGACCGTCAACTAGCGAATAAAGCCGTGGTATGTAGAGTAGTAATGTCAGTTTGTATGGTTGCGACTGATCCCAGGTTTACAGAAGCGTTCGGGGCTTGATGATCGACCTCATCCTTGCCACGGACATGAAGAGTCACTTCGATTTCCTCACTCGAATAAAAAATAGGAAAAACGCTCCGGAATTTAATGTTCAGAAGAACGTTGAAGATCAGTAGTAAGTCTGCATGGGCAAGCTTGTGTCTCTGTGCTTGCGGCTGGCTGGGCGTATTCCTGTCTTTGCAGTTCTCAATAGGGGACAGGTGAGGGGGCAGACACTTCTGCGGAATCTGTTCTAACACACAGAGGGCCGTATAGTTGTGTAGTCGTGGCCCAAATGGTTGCTAGCACCCCTCTGGTATACCAGTATTTTGACGAACAAGCTACTTGTCTCTAGTTTCGTGCGCGTCCTCGTGTACATCTCGCTTGCGTAATTCACGCGGGAGCATGCTGTTGGTGTGGTCAAGGCTGATGCATTGTTCGTTAGGTAGTCTCTAAGACTTCCCGGCGACTAGGCAATCAAGCGTGCCTTTGAAAGGCAAGGCTAGTTCTGGTTCTGGTAGGCTGTTGCAAGTGTATGAGCCATGCGTCTCTGTTTTGGAAAATATCCGCACAAGTCTGTACGCTGCGTCCGCACACATGCACTGTCGAAGACGCAAGATGTCGGCACCATTCGCACCATTGCGAGTTTTTGTCTTACGCAGCTTGGTGACCGAAGGATGCATTCGAGCAGCAGATATAAGTCACGGCATGGTGCGGTGGGAGGAACACTTCGAATGGTCTATGAGGGTGACGCTCGAGTTCTTTCTCCAGGGCGATGAAGAGAAGCGCTTAGGTCTCCCCGTCTCTCCACTTTGCGACCGTGATCAAGCAGGGCAGCTACACAACTCTCAAGCGGGTTTTCTCACTTACGTCGTCATGCCTTTGTTGGTCGAGTTGCAGTTCGTGGACGAGCCCAACCCATTTATGTAAGACAGTCTTCCCTGATTTGATGTGGGCAAACGATGAGCCAGGTGTTGGTTCCTTCGCGCGGGCATGTATTTTGTGTGAGAGTGTGACAGAGCCTGTTACTAAGACTGTGTCTGTTCGGCGTACGTTACGTGCAGTAAGTGCTATGTGTCTTCGCACCAGAGAGGGACGCAGTTCCGTCTATCGGGCAGCCCAACTGATTGTGCCCTCCCAGCGAGTCACTGATGGCATTATTGTGTGCACCACTTATACTAGTACGGCCCGCAAGTCATCACCTTAGTACACTTCTGTGCAGCAGCAAGGCCAAGCCGGAGGGATTACCGGGGGACCCGTCATCTTCTAGTGTCTGGATGTGTACTGGATCCGACCTCCAGCTGTCACTCGTGTTGCCGCTGCTGCTTTCATGGAACGTAGGGAGCCAGTCGTGCACAGACCGAATGAGGGTTACTTCTTTTTTCCATTGAGCCCAGGAGTTGGCCAAGTTATCCTGCGCAGCCTGACCGTCCATTCGACGGAGTAAATGATTTTGTCACTCCCAATGCAGGGGCGAATCGGTACTGCTGCTGTGTAAAGAAAGAGGAGGTGCAAGTTTGTTCGACCTCAGGGCCGTCTCTTGACACCCTGAGTGCTCGGTGTTTCACTTGGCAGGAGCTGCCGTCGTTCACGGCGTGCTCATGTCCCGCGTCAGGTGTTCGTTTATGGTTTATGCGCACTCCCGGAGTCGTTGCCACGTTGCTAAATAGGTAGGAGCTTACTACTGTCGATTCTGCCTACGCGTGCGGTGTAAATCCACAAACACTTGGTTCCCTGTTTCACGTGTTCGTAAGGAGACATGTGCGGCACTCTTCTTCATCACCGCGTTGGTCCCTGCTCATTCGTCGGTCACGAGAGGATACGGAATGCTGTCTAGTAAGGCTGTCGACGTCGGCTGGTTTTCCATTTGTGGCCTGTCTCCAGTGGTCTTTTCCGAGACGTGCAGTCCTGCAGCGTGACGCCCGGTGACTGGAGAACAATCAGGCCGCCGTGCCTTCTGGTTTTGTGTTCGGCGGTGCAACGTGTTGCACTGCTCTTTGGGCTACACTGTTTTCGATGTTGTTCAGGTCATCCTTGCTGACAAGTCTCAAGAGCAACATTAGCGCTTGGGAGTCAATGGAAGGAAAAGAAGTGGAGATGCCGTCATCCTTTTTGGAGTTCGAGCGCCGCTTGCGTGGCAAAGACATGGTTTTAGACGTAACCGTTCTTACCTGCGACGAACAGTCTTTGTTCGCGTACCCTGCTCTGCCTTCGAGTACTGTCGCTCAGCTTCGGGAGGAGACTGAAGATAACAGCGAGGATGAGCTACACCCGGGTGCCCACAGGCCCCACGCGACTCCTGCGAGACGAACAAGCCGTGAGGAAGTATCCCTGCCTCGAAGGTTCATGGCGGAATTATCCAAAGCGCCGAGGCCGGCTGGCATTCACAAGGGAGACGCCGTCACCGGCGTGGTCGCGCCTCCTACAGCGGATGCGGTTACAGCCGACAATACTTCAGGGGAAGTGGCGTTTCCCGTTTCATCGGATAAGAATCTAGGGAACGGGGCTGTTACGTAGTTGCAATGTAGCTGCGCTCGCTGATACTGGATGCGTCACTGTACATTGCAAGGTGGTAGTTGACGACTTTGAGAGTAAGAGGACTTTTTCTGTTACAGCGGTAGTTCGGCGCAGTGGGTGGATGCGCTCTCGCGGCATGCGGCCGCAATGGGATCTGGTAGAATAACTACACACAAGTGCCTATCCTTTGCTCGAGGGAATCAGGTTTCTGTTAGAAAAACCGAGCAAGTCTCGCTTTTTATTGAGCTGTACGTCTGGGGTCTTGCAGCTTTCTACCCGATTTACAGTCTCTCAAGGAAAGCTAGTCTCTCCTCGTACACCTCATGAATGCAAACAAAGGTGTAGCAAACAGAGGACAGTACCCCCAGGTGGTCGGGAGCCGCTGGAAGCCCGCAGCAATCAGGTATTGTACCCGCAGACAGACGGGAGACGCGCCGCTCCGGCGGTTGCTTGGCGGTGTCGTAGCTCCTTTCGGGAAGATAGTAGCGAGAGTCGCAGTCTCTGTTATCCGGTGCCAATTGAGCGCATTCTTCCACATTTGACGGAGCGCGGTGGGGGAGACCAGGTGACCGTAGCTCGATCAATCTCTTTTCAATGGCATGTTGGGTGCATTGAAAGGGGTGAGTGCTTGCTTCAAAGATTTCGCGGGTGAACAGTCTCCGGCGCGTCCCATCTCGGGCACGGTCAGTGGGAAGCGCCCCTGGCCTTGCTGACCAGCTGTAGTCGGGCATTCTGTATGCAGGTTTTCCTACTCCGTTTCCACTCAGGATTTTTTTTTTTCTCGGAGTTTCCCGAAATTTTTCACGGGTGAGACCGCACGCCTCCTACTGGGACGCAGACTTCTTGTGTTCGAACAAGATACCTCATCTCCGAGTGTGGACGATCGCAAGGCTAGGGGACGCAGCTAACAACATGTTCTGTTTGCCGCGACCCCCGGGCAGCCATGCAATCACTCCAGTTGTTGCCTTCCCGCACAATGCATCGGACGCTTCTTTTTTTTTGGTCTGTCCCACCGTTCTTGAAGACCGGGTGTGGACTGGATGAGTTCAGTAGTAGGGCGGCATTGTCGTCGCCGTTCCAGTTGTTCGACAGTTTTTTAGGGACGCTGTCCATTGCAGAAAGAAGTGCATTTGGCGTCTGATCTTTCCTCCCGACCTCTCTCTTGGCGGTGTGGTGTGTTACTCTGCATCCTGGTGTGCGCTAAGTTATGTTTCGCCCGGGATGTGTCATCGGCTCCGGACCGGTTTGAACCGGGATAACACACTTGGGACCTGGTTAACAGCAGGGTGAGGGCGACGGTCTTTTTGTACGGGCCAGCGGTTTGCTGGAGATTTCCCTACCTTCGTTGAAGTGTTTCAGCCTTGCAAGTCATGGGAGTGAATTTGTTGTATTCTCAAAGACACGCGTTGCCGGCTAACATTTCTGGTATTGCCTTGTCAAGGGTTTCTCGCACCAACTAAGCACATGTCTCAGAAGCCCTCGATGTACGAGTGGAAGCCCACGGGTTCGGCGGTCGGAACCGCTAACGAGCGGACGAATCTGATACCTGTTTGTTTCCAATATAGCTGCTGAATGGGGAGAGGTCAATTCAACGCCCGCCGCGGTTACAGGCCTCTTGGTGGTGCAGCCGGTTAATACGGCCAGTAGGGCGCGGCTCCAGTCGTGGACCGCGGGACTGCTGTTTAGCAGTGCCGGTCGAAGGCTTCCCACTTCGTGAAAGTGGGATGGGACCGCAGTGCGTGACCGTGCAGCAGCTCGGCTGACGTCCTAAGAATCGATGAAGAGTCATCCATCGGGGGCTTTCCGCTATACGTAGCAACCAGTTGAGCCCGGTGCGCCCGGTTTTAAAAACGACAGGAGTCTAAGCTGCTACGCTTTGTCTGCCGAAGCTATGTATCCTGTCTTTCATTCTATCTGTCGTTAATCTATCTACCTACCTATCTAGCACGCTACGACACAGGAAAGTTTTCCACAGCAGTTCGCGCGCGCGTCACGGCAGTACAGTCACGTAGGATATGGTAAGAAACCAACGCTCCAGACACGGTAGGTCCGAGCTC
>NW_027160798.1:7944-17265 GCF_002600585.1 Cystoisospora suis
CTCCTGTCGCTTGGAGCCTGACACCAAGGGGAGTCCCATAGACCTGCGTGAAGGGTAAGCACTGGAGTATTGCCAACAGGATCTGACTGCTGTTTTTACCGGTCCTTCAAGGCAGCCGCTATCACGTAACGCGGCTCGCCTCTCGGGTCGCGTCTCTCTTCTCGCCTCGCCAGTGTAGCGGGCTACGAGCAGTACTACGGATTACCGTTACGCACGTCTACTACGTAGTCTGCCCCGCTCCATCCGCTTTACCCCAACAGCAGGTCTCCCGAACAGCAGTGCACCCAGCTGCCTCACCGACACACCTCCCGGGGAGGAGCTTACCGTACTCGCGGGCGGAACACTAACACCAGAGATAAAAAGCCCACATGCTTTTTTAAAGGAACCCTTCAAAATAGTCGTGTAACCTAGCTTCGCCGTCTGGTGCCGCATGCTGCTCCAAGCTCCGCGCCCCTCTTGTGACTGAGCGTCAGTACGCTTTCCACAGCGCTACGGACACGGGTAAATAGCCAAATCCCGCCGTCTGCTTCTTCAGACCAGTGAAAGAGGGGCAGCGGGGCGGTTGGAACTCTCAAGGTCCACATCAGGTCCCGTGCCTAACTGGTCAGCTCACGAACGCCCAGACCGTGGAGGGGAGTCCGTTTAAACGGACATTCTTCGGCCCGTCGAACGTAGGACGGGCGCCCGGACCCCGCGGCGGCATCGCGCGAGCTGCTATCAATGCAGGCAGAGGCTGAACGCGCATGCAGCGGCACAAGGCTTGTGATGCATCTGTTTCACCAAGATCTTGCCCAGGAGGCGCCCCGAGCTACTCCCTCCGATTAGTCAGCTCACTTTTGAGCCTTCCACTGACACGTCCTCTCGCTTCCGGACAAGTTACGCGAGCTTCTCGCTGACCTCAACGCGTCTGGGGACACCGCTGTTCTACCGCGCTTACCTTCGTCTCGGAATCGGGGCGCGGCGGTTGACACCAAAAAGCCAAGTGAAGGGACTCCAACAGCCACTCGAGCGGCGTTCCTGTCTTCCGCTAGATAAACGTCTTCTCCGTGTCGAGTTTTTCTCCCGACGATGTAGGCGGACAACAGGGCGCCCTTTTCCTGCTTGAGGCATCCCATGTCTGCTTCAGTGAGACGACAATTTCTTCCGGTGCTCTTCGTAACGGGGCGCGTGGTGTGCGTCTGGCATGCTTGGGAGCGGGAAGTATAGTCTTTTCAAATTTTTCTGGATAGAGGTGTCGTCGCAGTTAGTCACCTTTCTCCGTGGCCTCCATGTCTTGCTGGACTGCATCAATGCAAGAAAACGAAACGTGCGTATAGTGTCTAGTACCACTCCAAACTGACGCGGCCGCGTTTCTTTGAACAATCCGGCTCAGCTTCCGGCGCACCACGTGCAGTCCTGTGGCGTACCTTTCTCTCAAGGGAAATGCTCCGCACTGTAAGGTTGCTCGAAGACAGACTTACAGGTTATCTCCTTCAGCAGCGCGATGGTTACATGTCAAGGTTGTGGCGAGGAGACCACCTCGCGGCTTTGCTGCCCGAAGTGCTCAGAGTTCGGGCGGACGTCGTTCTTTTGCTCGCAGGACTGCTTTGTGAGTAGCTGGCCATCTCACAGCAAGCTACACGTAATCATCAAACAGTCTGCTATGACGGTGTCCGCATCCTCGTCTGACACGTTTACAGACGACGGTAATGACGACTCCCCAGCCACTACAGCGACGTCTCTGCCTTTGGGTTCTTCATCTTTCTCCACGCGTCCGAGCAGTGTTACCTCGTCGACGGAGCCCGGTAGTTATGGACATCCTGGGTGCCCCGGTGAGGGGGCGTTTTCCCGCGTCGGCTCTGGCTCCGCCACGGAACTTCCGGTAGTTCCCTCTCGAACATCTGTGCATCATACATCGTCGCTGTCGTCTCGTGTTTCGTCTACACTCGCAACTTCGACTGACTGCGGACCTGTTCCGCACCCGCCTTCTCCAGACAAGAAAAGTGTGGCATACTCCGCAGTGCCTGGTGTCTTAGGTAAAGTTCAAAATCTCCTTGCGAAACATGTTGGTGGTTTCTCCGGGTCAAGGTCACCTCGCCTTCCACTGTCTATGGAGACTCGCGGTGCGTCCGCTCGTGTCACAACACGGCGCAGTAACACGGACTGGAAGGGCACAACGGAGAGGCTGGCTGCCAATGCCCCGTCCCGTGCGGCACTCTCAGGGGCCAGCCGGCGCTGTTGGGTCATGTTGGGGATTTGCGCGTGTGTTGTTTTCTCTATGTGGATGATGAGGAGGGTTTTGTTTGATTTTGCGAATCAGAACGCGGCGTTCGATGTTGTCCAAGGTGATCTTGCTTCTCAATCGACGGAAGGCACTGCCGGAGCGAGTGAGGCGGGGACCATGGTCAACTCAGTCTTAGCGCAGTTGGGTGGCGGCCGGCGGTATGACGAAGCACTTGCCGCGCTTCAAGAGAGTGTGCAGGATCTGCGGAATGAATTGGCAGCGGTAACGACACTCGTTCAACAGCATGCCGCTGTGATCTCTCAAGTGGTTGAGAAGCCCCCGACTGTCGGGCGGAGACAAGGAGGAGGCGCGATCAACCATGCAATTTCGGCTTCAGTTGAGGGACCTCCTTTGCCTGACTCCCCGCAGCTGCGCATAAGTCTGGCCGGAGCAGAAGTGTCGCGGGGGGTTGGCTCGGGCGGAGGGCGGACGGTTCCTGGTAGCCCGGATGGTACTGCAGCACAGCAGACAGGCGGTGTGTTGTCGCAAAAGTCTTTTGGGGCTAGCGTAGCGCTGGAAACGAAGGGTAGCGCAGACATGTCGGCCGTTCACGATGTTCACGAAACGGCTGACTCCGCGGATGTAAGGAGTAAAGTCGACTCGAAGCACGTTAGTGAAGGCAGTTCGGACTCTGCTTCAGCTGCACAAACGGAATCCGCGCAGTTTTCGGGAAGTAACGGAAGCGCAAACACTAGAGGAACAGATGGCTTTGACGGGAAAGGTACTGCCGCATTTGGCTCAAACATAGTGAACACCCAGTTCGGCGGTAGTGGGGCTACAGACGCGGTGCAGACTCAGATTGAGAAACCCGAGAGAGTGGAACGGGCTCGCGATTCCCTCGCAGGGGCGGTGCACTTCGAGCCTACAGCAGATGACGTTCAACCGGAGAGACCGAACCAAGAGCTGGTAGACGCACCGAAGAAAAGCGGTGGGATAGGTCGCAGGATGTTTGTGGGCCTAGTAGAGGGGAAGGGGTTCGGTGGCAAAAGGGGGAGGCGTGCAGAAAGGTGAATGCGCCTTGCACTCATCTCTTGGGGCCGCGATGGTCTGCAGGTGAATCACATCTGTCTTTTTGTGAACAGCTTCTTTTTCGGTTGAGACACTGGACTATAGTTTGTTCGGCAGTCGTTAGTTTTCGGCTGATAATCACTGTATATTGTTGAAGGCGCTGCTTCGAATTCGGAGTACAGATTCGTTACAGTGTGGAACTCCATTGTCCGGGGTCGGGAGTTTGTCGGGCTGCACCGCAATTGCAGTGTCCGGAGACGTTCTGCAGCTGCAAGCGGTCTTCGCGGCGAACATTCTTGGACCTTATTTTCTATGCTCGTAGTTTGAGAGGTACACTGTAATAGAGAGAGGTTGAGCAGTTTTCGTCGAACAAAAGGATCGGCGCTCTGTCTCCAGTGTGCCGTCGTACCTGGGGGATTGCTCACTCCGCACCACGTAGTCATTGCTGATGAAGTATCCTGGGTACCCTGTACATTATCACACACGTCGCCGTTGATTTGCCACGAGACGAGGTGGAGATACTGTAAAGCAATCCTTTTGATCTGCAAGTCTCCTCGCCTGGTCAGGCGCGTTGCTGGCTATTGTTGCGAGGGCAGCGGGTAGTGGTGAGATTCTGTGCGGGCGACACACGCGTCCTGGCAGACTGCGCGGGACGTTTTCTTTCATTTGCAGTTCGCAGAGGGAATTGACAGCCCGAGACTCTCTCGTGTCGGTGTAGCAGGTCTAACTACCAGTTGGTCAACGCTAAACAACGGTTTTACAGCGACACATGTCACCGCCTGGGAATCTGCGGGAAGGGCTGAGTACGCATGGCTATTTCCCGAGTAACCACCTCGGTTCAGAATTTTTGCTCACTGTAGACCTGTTCGTTCGCGAACGTAGCTTCCCAGTGTCGGGCTTCTTGCGGGCACCGCAGGCGCAGTCCGGGCAACCGAAACACGAGCCTGCTGAAGGCTCCCCACAGACCACTGCACCAAGGCCTTATCTGGTTCATTTCTGGAGTGCGGCGACTCGAGGTTTTTTAGCTGGACGCAACGAGACAGGCGAACCTCAGTACGAAATTGCATCGATGGCACGCGCGCTGAACACTGTCTCTGCAGGCGGTACTCTAGAACTGAAGGTGTCAAGAGATTCAGCAGGCTGATCATCTGACAGCCGCAGATCAGATTGCGGTATGGTACGTCGGGCTGGGCAGCACTCCGAGGCAAAGTTGCTCAGGCAGATGGTCCGGCAAGAAACGGAGCCCGCAGTGTCCAAACCGCTCGTTTCAACTTTCAATGAAGAGCGTGTCCGTTCCAAAAAGCAGCTGGAAAAGAGAGTGGCAAGGCCCTTGGAGTGGACTCGGAGTGGCACTACAAGCTGTTTGCTACAAGTCGTTACTTGATCTCAGAAAACGCGAGTGGTTTTAAAACGTCCGCGCACTTTCCTGCAACCCGTGGTCGCGCCGCCGACAGAAAGAAAGTAGGCTGGAGGGCGGAGTCCCACACCAGTGTTCACGCAGTCACTCTCAGGGGGCTTGGCTAGCGGTGGAACCCCGATTGTTGCGAGCGGAGACGTGTGTTGCTAAGGCTAACACGATTCGTTCTTAAAGGTGTTTTCACAGTGAAAGGTTCGAAAAGCAAGGGTAACGTGCGTTGAAGACCTTCTACACCTTAGCGCTCGGTTCGCCTGGACAAAAGCGGTTCTGCTTTTGACCAAGATCTCTTCTGTGGCTTTACCGGCGTCACACTCGCAAAGCGTCTCATCGTGGTTCGAGACACGCCCGTTGGTGGTTAGCATCGCACACGTTTCGCAATTCTAAGCGCACGAACGCATGGAGAGGACGGGGGTCGGAACAAGTGAATGCCGGCGCGGTACCGATCCTTGAAAGAGACCATACGAATTCAGACTCTGCAGGCAAAATCGGCCTCTGCGGGCAAGCCGCAGTAGCCGAGGAGACTCAAGGGCTGCGGAGGAAGAGTGTGCTCAAGGAGAACAGCAGCATCTCATGCTCGCGGGAACCGCTGTCGCGGATAGACAGACGCCGTTCTCTGGAACTACAACCAGCACGGCAACTGATTATAGGAAGAGCAGCAAGATGAGCCTCGCTAGTGGGGGATTCGCAGGCGCCGGGCTCCAGTCTGTTCCTTCACTGCTGAGCGGTGGTCGGTTCAGTGCACTGTATGAGCAACCAAGGGGGAGAGGTTTCCTTCCCGACGCAAGCTCAGGCAGGAGCTCGGCAGAATCCGTCCAACCCAGGAGCATGTCCGCGCACTCCTGCCGCCAGCTCTCGTCTTCATCGTATATCACTTCTGGATTTCCTGGCAAGTCCGTGACAGCGGCGGGCGGGAGGAGCATGGGAGGCCTTTGTCCGGGGTCTGACAAGTTCCTTGACGCATTCCAGGAGGCTCTCCATGACGCAGCCATGCAGACAAGCAGAGAGGTATTTCGAGGCTAGCGAACTGTGCCACCGTCGGAGGGTTCTTGCGTGACCCCTGCTGAAGTAGCTGTAAGCTGTGCCGCGGGGTACCCTCAGAAGTCCCGTCAGCAAGAAGAAGAATGAATCGCACAGTCGGATGGCGGCGTTACTTTTTTTTCGTATACAGTGGTGCAAAGCAAGATGTATATTGTTTGCACAGTGGCCAGCAAGGTTTGTCCTGGGCTTGGCAATCGCCCTGGCAACAACGCCTGGGGACAGCCCCTAAGTATTGACGTCGGTTTGTCCTTCCGAGCGCAATGACTTTCGCTGCTATAAGCGGCAGAGAGTGGCACTTTCGCCTTGGGATACCAGCCAGTGCAAAGCGCTTGGGTCCACATTGCAACGGCAAGCTTACAACAGCTGAAGAGTACTAGGGTCACGCCAGGCAAACGCTGTTGTGTTTTTGCGCCCTCGCTCCCATAAACCCTCCTTCATTTACGGTAAACAAGCGCGCTGGAGCCAAGAAACGGAACCCATGTGTGATCAGCCGGCGCCATGAGTACCTGTTGGAACAAAACCATGTCGACGTTTTTTTTCGCTCGTCGTGCTTCCCAAGCTGGCTGCCTAGCGGTGGAGCAAAGAAGGACCAAGCTTATGTCTCGGAAGCATGCTTTATCTCTGACCGGGCCGCCCGCGTGTACGCAGGGCTCAACTTGGCCGTTCTGTTAGCTATCAATTTCCAGGGCCCACGCGACAGTTCCCATTTCGCATAGCGATGTTTCTAAGTGTGCGTCCAGAGAAGAGAGAGAGAGAATGCTGAACAAAGATTCATGGGCCTAGAAAGTGAAATGAGGGAGATCCGCCGGCAGAACAGCGCGCTCCGGGAACAAGTCTCCTCTCTAGTTGAGAAATGCAACGCTCTGGTTTCCGAGAATGTTAAGCAAGGTAAACACTATGCACGGGTGTCTACCCTTCTCACTGCCTGCACCTCGAGGAACTGCGGTACCGACAGATCCTCGGAGGTAAACCGCGAGTGTAGTACAGCCGACAATACGAATCCTGGGAGGCGAGCGCATTGGGCACGCTCGTGTTGGTGATGCTTAGTAACTCTGTTTCTTGAAAATCTGCCCTGAGCTTGTAGCGATGAGGCAAAGGCGATCGACCTGAAGTACCTTTCTGGTTGTGGCTTCCCGCTTACAGCTAGCGAGCTCGGGCAGCTGAGGCAGCAAGGCATTGACGATCGTGCCAAGGCAAAGCTGCTTGAAGATGAAGCTAGGGAAAAATCCAGAAGAGCCGAAAGTCTCACGGAGGCATTTCAAAACACGTGGCAACAGCTTAGGGCAGCCCAAGTTGCCCTGGCAGAGACCGAGCTGGCCGCAGCACAGAGTAAGAAGGAGAATAAACAGCTGCGTCAAGACTTCACAATAGAGAAGGTAACGTGGGAGACGGCACGCCCGCCTGGCTGCCCTAACTCTTTTGGTGTCTCCTTCTTTATATCTCCTTGCTTCAGTGTCTCGTTACAAAGTGATCCAGAAGTGGAGTCTCGGACACCTGCAGTATCTGATCGGCCTCACGTTTGATTGCTGGCTCACTGTCAGCCGAAGGCTCCTAATTTCGTGGCAAGTGTGTCCTCCTGCATCTCTTCCTCGAGAAAGGAGGCGAGGACCCCGCATCAGCGGGCAAAGCTGACTGAATGTGGGTGGCTTTTACGTGGTTCTTTCCGTGGCCGCCTTCTTGTTGTGTCACCGCGAGCCTACGTCAGAAAACTTCATTGTCAGCTTGACCGTAAACCTCTGTAGGGTATCCCCCTTTGTCTGCTTGAAGCATCTGCGCTCCCCCACGTCCGAGGAATCACTTGTGTGGGCAAGAAGCCGCACCGCTACTATGAGCTACCTCGTGTAAACGGCCGATGTGAAGGGTACGCGGCGAAGCTGGTGGAGTGTGGTTTTGCGCTCCCCACACGAGACGGACGAGTCTTACAGTTGGTTTGTGTGCGGGGCACATTGAACTGGCCTGCTAGCTCTCTGTGACGGTAGAAATCGCGTCTCACACGTGATGTAGGGCCCGCCCGGTTGCCAAATACTTGGCGCTCAGGAGCGGCACAGCGCACTGCAGGACGAAGTGTACGCATTGGGAGAACAGAGGAAATCCGAAAAGGAGCTTTGTCGGCGTTTGCAAGAGGAGCTACAAAAACTGCGGGAGGTGGAAGAGGTCGCGGGATCGCTGCACGAGGACAATGGGCGGCTGCGAGAAGAGCTGTGTCGCTGCCGAGAAGAGCTATGCAGGCTGCAAAATGCCGAGCAAAATTACATTTCTTGTAAGGTGCGACGATGATTATGAAGCAACCGAACTGAGTCTGCAGCGTAAAGTTCACCTGCACTTTTTCCTCTCAACAGCGACATCCTGGAGGTTATAGCCGCGACGCCTGCGCGTAGCTCCACTAGGTTGTGAGACGCTGCCCATCATTGTAGCGCCGAGCGGAGAATGCTGTCTGCAGTGGAATGTGTGTCTGAAAGGCAGAGGTTCGCAGGCAGCAGTTCCCCCAGTGTTTCTGGCAAGGGATCTCACCCAGACAAACCGAAAGGCTCGCTTTTTCCTTGCGCGTACAGAATGAAGCTGAAACTTTGAAGCAGGTCAACACGCAGTTTGCTCTTCGCATCCAGACGCAGCAAAAGAAGATGGAAGAATGCAGGGAGCGTCACCGCGAGGTATCGTCTTTTTCCTTGCTCTCAGTGAAGCACAGAAACGTCCGCTAGGGATGCCACAATCCTTCAGTAGCGCCGCGCGGGGCTNNGGGGGGGGGGGGGACACAGACTTCAGTAGAGGGGTTGAGGACGGAGACATTGTAGTTGGCCACTTAACACAGGCTCCGCTACTGTTTACGGCACGAGCTTCATGGAGGCACAGACTAAGCGCTTTCCAGGGCAAGTGGAGATGAGGCCGCGATGGGCGGGCCGAGCGCTGAACACATGCCGTAGAGGTCAGACACCTGAGAACACCAGTAAGTCGCAAATCTCCCCGAGACAGAGTACCCAGCATTCTTATTTTTGCACGCTCTTCAGCTGATGGCAGGCCTCCCAACCAGGGTTATATCTCGAGAGGCTCCTTGCCGGCGGACATGACTGCTGCGCAGGCCCAAGTTGAACTGGCGAGGTTGAATTCAGAGCTGAGAAGTGCAAAAATGAAAAACGAGGAGCTGGCAGTAGGTATTGACGGCGAAGGAAGCTTTTGGCTCCGGCGTATCAGCTTTCTAAGCAAAGAGAGAGAGGGCGTTAGAGCTTCCTCAGTGTACACCGCCGGGATGTAACGGAGTCCGGATCCGAGATCCTTCATCCATACCCAGTCATTGAGAACAGCCCACATTTTCAAAGCACTCGCAGGGAGTCTAGCCCTCTCCCTCTTCTGCATGCTTTACTGCTGACGCGCGGGCAGGGTCGGGAAGAAGGACTTTTGAAACAGATCAATGAACTAAGCCATGAAAACAACAGGGACACCGTGATGCAGCTCCACCAGGAGAATGAGATAAGGCAAATGTCCAGGAAACTAGAGGACGTCAGTCTTCTGTCGCACAGCGTTGTGAAGACGCTTGAGAGAGTTGTACCTGCGTAATTTGCTCCGAGGCCCCGGGACCGCTTAAGCCGGGTACTGTCAC
>NW_027160799.1:0-5565 GCF_002600585.1 Cystoisospora suis
TGAAGTGCTCACGCAGCACACGCTGTTACATCGACCGCACCGCTCGGTACAGAGTTGCTATTTTCTGTGATCGATCACCTATTGTTTGTGGTTCTTTGGTTGTTTCTGGCCCCGTAAAACGCCCTCAATGAAGACGGGGAGAGACGCGAAGAGTGAAGGAGAGGCAGACCGGTACGAGTAGCTGAGCGTTCGTCGTTTCTGCTCTCTCTAATCACGGCGCTCTTCCAAGACGTATTTGATAACAGTCGATTGAACCGCATAGGAAAAAGTTTCTCAAAGAATCTAACAGCACGCGGATCTTTCTTATAGAGCCACTTTTACGGAGATAAAATTTCTGAGGACGTTAGTCCGAGACCGCGCTTTTTTCCGCAACACCACAAAATCGATCTCGCGTAGATCGTCACGCCTGTTTTTCGTGAGTAGCCCTGGATAAGGAACAAAGCTCATCACTGCCTCGGCTTCTTTTAACTTCAAAGTAACCTACCTCTTGATTTCAACCTCAAAAACTTGTCACGGAGGCTGGGTATAGTGGAAACAACGCTTTTCTGTCTTGCTAACTCAGTCACAAGACTTGCTTGAGCCCAAGAGCTTCACCGCGTTCCCGCTACCTTTCTCTTCAATTTTCTTGCTTGAAACGCGATTCGCGTACGAGTCTCAGCATGTACCTTCTTCCGCAGACCGTGGAGAAAGAAGTTTCTTCGGACTGTCTTCCCGTTTCTGTGGAGATGTGCGGGGCAAGGGGGGCCCGCACCTGTGAAGGACAGCTTTCTCTTTAGAGAAGACACGAAAACTTCCCACTCGGGTGTGGTTTGTCCAATCACTTAATCGAACAAGAGTCTCTGTACAAGCTCTGGAGAGGCTCCTTCCTGTTTCAGTACCTGCGACTACGAATTGTCCCGTACACTTTGGGTAGAATCTTTCTGTCCTCCCCCCCCTACGCAATTTGTCGTGCTTTACTCTCTTTACTGACGCATGCTGCGGACGACCTCCCCTGAGAGTCTAGGCTGATACGTAGTGAAGGTTCTTATCTGTTGTCCTACCCCCCCGTTTTTTTATTTTCTGTTCTGTCCTCAACAACCAACTGTCTAGATCAACGTTTTGGGGCAACACTTGGCATTCTGTTCTCAAACACAGGCGCCCTCCATTCTTCTTCGTATCAATAGCGTCTCTCTCTTCAGCCCTCCCGTCCTCTGCTATCTTAACTCTTTCTCACCATGAAGCGAAAGCACTCTCGCCTTTCTGTTACAAGTCCTCGCGGCCACTTGATTTCTCCTCACTCCCTCATCCGTTGTTCTTTCATTCCCTTTGTTCTCTGTCTTTCTCTTCCATTCTCCCCCTCCATCCATGTCGCAGCTACGTCTATAGAGCTGCCAGGCAAAAACATCACCGCAGATTTCTCCTATGTTGTAGATACTACCGGTATCAAGGAATCTTTCAAAGACGACATATGGCTTCATGCTGGACAGATCTTTGTCCTCGCTACCAAAACAACCGAAGACCTTAAGTTCCAGCCTACCGATATGACGACTCATGGTTACGCTTACAAAGATTCCGAGTGCAAATTGAATGAACCCGTAGAACTGAAAACACTCTTTCCTAATACCGTTCTGGGTGATCTATGGATGAAGCTCACTCCGTCAAACGAAGATTCGAAAAAGTCAGGCTATACGAGAATCTACAGGTTTCAGAATCCGCCAGCTGATCGTTTACCGTCATCTCTGGTCGAGTTCTGCCTTTTAGTCTCGAGTCAGACCTTACCCTCGAGTGGCAAGAATGTTCGGGTGAACAGCCAGGAAGGACAGACACGAGCTCCTACAGTTACTCTAGTTTTTCATTCAGGTGCCTTCTCTCTCCCAGTTGGCGTTAGCTTGTTTGCAGCGATCTTCGGAACTTCCAGTTTCTTTCTGGTTTCTCTTTGAACGGAGTTGATACAAGAAGAGAAAGAAACAAGGATGCTAGACTCAACGGAGGAAATCCTCGAGAAGCGAGCGAGGCATACAAATGACTCGAGCTTGAAAAAAGAGTGACCCGCTCAATTCTACGATGTCTGTAGCCTCCCAGTCGACACTCCTTTCATCTATTGTGCAAAAGAAGCTTTTTCTATGGTAGGATCCACGCTCAAAGGACTGTCTCTATGATGTGTGATAACTGACAAAGCAACACAAACCCTTCTTCAGTACCTAGAAGGCATGCATGTCAACAAGGCTTGTCTCTCCAAAACTTCCGGAGAACCGAGAGGAAAACCCTACCCTGTACCCCTCAAGTAAAGCAGAAGATGTCCTCTTACAAAAACAAAAACCTCCTGCGTTCTTTTAGAAATCAGCGGGACCTCATTCTTTGAAGAAAAGATCTCTGCGGAGAAGAAAGAATGCCGCACTCCCTCTCCTCTTGGAGGGAAGAGTTCCAAGAAGACGTACACTACAAGCAAACTGATCTTCTCAAGTTATGAAGAAGAACATTCTTGCCCTCTGAATAGGATCTTGTCGCTCTTACCGATGACAATAAGATCTTTCAATTTGCAGGATATAGGAAAAAAAACTCAGATGAAGATATCGTCGATTCGGTACATAGAAGTAGCCACATAGGTGTATACACATAGGAACGAAAAAGATATCTGCACAGGAAATGATACAGCCAAAGGTATATGCATACGGCTATGCGTATATATGTATATTTATATACATACCTATCTTCGTGGACGTGTCTGTATATCTATATATATCCATATATACCTCTATATATAGATATGATCATACGGGTGGGGGCATCCCCGTAGGTGTAGGCCCGGTGTTTGCGCGCCCCCATGAGGGTTTAGCGAAGCTTCGATTCTTGGTATCTGTTCGATAGTAGAAGCTCTCAGATGACTGACGATAAAAAGGTACATGTAAGGAGAAGGTTTTCTTCTTCTCGTCCGTTCATATCCCTTGTCCGACTGCCCCTTGTCCATTCATGTATCTTTTTATCTTCAATCGTCTACGAGTTTCTATGAATCCATTCAAGTCTTCTCCTTTTTCTTGAAAAAGCACTCAGAAGGAGACGAAGATAGAAGGAGGCGCGTGTTAGATACACTACAAATACCTTCTGTCTCAGAAATCCAGACACAACCGCCGTCTCTCTCTGAAGACGCCGTTCGTCTCTCTCCCTGTCTTCTTCTCTCTCTTTTTCATTTCTTTACCTTCGAAGCCATTTCAAAAGAGCAAGATTTCCGTACTTACCCCTTCTCGCTTTCGGCCGAAACAGACCAGTAGCACACCTCAGCCTCTCTTATGAGAGGAGTAGAAAGAGATCGTTCAGGAAAGATTCTACGAACGTCGAGAAAGTTATCTATGCCAACACATGCAGAAAGGAGAAGAAAGGCTTCGGTCTGACGCCCTTTCACGGAACAAAGAAAAATCATCCCCCCCGTATCTTTCCTTCTACCATCAATCTGTAGAAGTCAAGTCTCTCATGTCTCCTGTTCTGTCTTCTCTCGTGCCTCTCTACTTGAAAAGCTTCTTCTTCACTTGGCTGTATATCATCCCGTGGTATTTCATTATAGCTCGTTGATCTAACTCGCAATCGTCGTGGTCGTTTTTCACCCTCTCTTCGTTCTATCCCCTTCTGCACGGGTGGGCCTCTCGAGGAGGCCCTGCTAGCCTAGGCTTTCCATCTACTTCTCCCGGCGCTACTCTTACCGGTTCTCAATCCTATCTCTTTTGATACACAGAAATACACGTCTTACAAAACTTAAGAAAGGTACAGGTGATAGATATCGAGCTGAGAAGCTTTCTTTCACCGCGCAAGATTGTGTGCTGTGTTTCTTGTGGATAGACAGAAAGGTCAATCAGACCCAGCTTGGCTTCGATTTTCAGCCTATTAGCTAGCTGTTCTGTCTCTTTTTCTCTTTCGCTTCTTCTTACATGTCCCCTTCATTTCTTGCTTGTCACGATCGTATGCGGCCCATGCTCTTCACATTCTCCACGCATATCCATTCTTTCTTCTTCGTCTTGCATTTTCTTTTGGAAGTACCTCTTCTGTCCGCACCTCCTTCTCCTACACCTGGGTCTCCCCAGTGCATGCAAATCCATCCCTCTATTCTCTTTTCCTACTAGGACGAGCATCTTATATCTTTCCCCGTACTTTTCCATAGAATCTTCTTGAAATCTCCTAATATCTCTTCTCTCTCTCTCTAGAGAAGCAAACTACCTCCTCCTCAGTCTCTAACTCTTTTTCAACATACGGGAAGATTTGAAGTGATACGATTTGATCGATGCTTATTCTGTTCCTCTGATCGGTCTTCTCGGGATAGATAGATGGACTTGGCACCTGTCTATCTCATGGGTCTTCTGCAACGAGGCTTGTGTAACTGAGAGAGATAAAGCAGCCTGTAGAGAGATATCTCTCGGAAGATCTTCCATCCAGACCCCTTCAAACGTCACGATCCTATCACATGGGACTGGAGAAGATCGAGACGTAAGAGATACATGCTGATAAGGGAAGCGAGAAGAACTCTTCAGGTTCTCTTCCACCCCCTCTTGCTTTCTCATTTTATCACTACGACCACCTTGATTTTCTTTCTTCTTCTGTCTCCCCTCTTTCCACTTATCTTCATCTTCAATTCGATTCCCTTTTAGAGTTATGTAGAGATCGTTAGAGTTGAGAAAGTGCAGTGCTGTCAATGGACAATTTTTCGTCTCCTTTTCAGTCTCTCCTCTCTCGTTCTTATCTCCCATTAATCTTTTTCCCCTTTCTTTTCGACTCTCCTTCTCATTCGGCTTATTGTCGGAGAAAGAAGAGGATGATGATGACGACGGAGACGCCTCGCTTCTCTCTTGACTCTCCTCCTCCTGTTGTAAGACCAATACAGATCTTGAACACCCCTGAGAAAAACCCAATGAGAGAAAGAAAGAAGAAGAATCAAAAGAGACGATTTCGATACATATATACATATATATGTATCTATACCTCTTATATATATGTATCTATACATATACGAGAAGACTCCAATATATATATATATATATGTAGTTACATGAATGTAGAAACTTGGATCTGTGATGTACATGCAGAGATCTAGGCAAGTCGAAAAGGAGAGTCGATCGATCGGAGAGAGAGAGGAGGGAGTTTGAATGGAACAAATGCCTAGCTTTGCCTCAAGCCACGTTGTGTGATCGCCGATCAAAGTCAATACTCTCGTGTTAAACCAGCCAGTGTACATACACCATAGAGGAAAAGAAAGAGGAGAGTTACCTCCGGTATCTCTCTCTCTCGATAAAAACGCTTGAAAGACGGAAGGAAAAAAGGACTAAGAATCGGATCAAGAAAGAGATCCCTTAGAGCTTCGAGGAGATCTCCTTCTTTACCTTCACTCCACCACGCTCATAGAGGGATGCATGCATTCCTTCTTTAGATGTTCTTAAGAATGTACAGAAAAAAATTCTCCACTCCCTTCATACACACACGCAAAACCTCATCTTCACAGATATTTCTCTTCTCATCTCAAGACAAATCACTCACCTTCTTTCTCTGCATGCCCATACATGGACACCTATAAACAGAAAAAGCCACGTATCTATCTATCTATCT
>NW_027160799.1:5921-6237 GCF_002600585.1 Cystoisospora suis
CCCAAACACGACCAAGATGCTCATGACTTTGTTTCCCAGGTGTACATACACTTGGTTCCTACCGTGAGAATCTCCGCTTGATTGAAATTGACACTTGTAGGAGATCGAGGAAGGACCGAACCAACATCTCTATGTTGAAGAATCTCACAGAATCTTAAGACAGGCAGTGATAAGCGAAAGGAGGAAAACTTCTTAACTTCTTCGAGGCTTTCTTCTCTCTCATTAAACGCCGCCTAGAACGCATCGAAAAAGCAAATACAAGTCTCTCACGATTGTCTCCATCTCTTATCATACACAGTCATGCATGCATTCATGT
>NW_027160800.1:0-3455 GCF_002600585.1 Cystoisospora suis
ATATATACAGCTAGATAGATAGGTAGAGAGATCGATAAGTGGATCGAGAGAGAGACAGAGAGAGACAGAGACAGAGAACATCAACTGGAAAGTGGACAGACAGACAGACAGACTATACCTATCTATCTAGCTGTATATATATACACATGTGTATATGTATCTACTATCTCTCTCTCTCTCTATATATATATATATATATAGATAGATATGTATATGTCTATGTATATCTTCGTGCATGTCTTTCTGCTTCATGTCTCCGGTGCAGGTAATTACAAGATATTCATAGAGAGAGATATACAGATGTCTATCTATCCTCAATCTATCTATCTATCTATACTTAATCTATCTATCTATCTAACTTTAATCTATCTATCTATCTACCTTTAATCTATCTATCTATCTATCCCAAACCTATCTATCTATCTATCCTAAATTTATCTATCTGTATGAAGGACATACGTTACCTTACTCTACGGTGCGTCTTGACTGTACATACAGCTGAGACATCTCAAGCCGTACGGTGTACATTGATCTCTACACTACCCATGTATCTATAGACACTCCACACACTTCCCCTTTCCTTCTTTCTCACTCTCTCTTTGAGATCCCATCGTCTTCTTTCTTGGGTCATGATGTCCTTAGTGCGTTGGCTGCTCTTCTTCTTCTTTTTCTTCTTTTTTTCGTGTGTATTTTTTTAGGAGAATCTGTTTAATGGGAATGAGACGGTGCGAGAGGCTTTGGAGTTTGCGGCTCTCCTTCGTTCAGGCAGAAGAAGAAAGAAAGAGGAGCAGAAAAGTCTTATCGATGCCACTCTGGCCTTTCTAGGTTTGGATCACGTCGCTCATCAGGTTAATTTAACTCCTCTCGGGGAAAAAAGAAGACATCTTCTTCTTCTTTTCTTCTTCTTCTTCTTTTCTTCTTCTCTCCTCTTAGCATGAACGAAGAAAGAAGCAATTCTTTAGAGTGGACAACCTGCTTTCTTGTCTCTCTCTCTCTCTCTCTTTGTGCACTTCTTTCTTTTTCATTCTTGTCAAAATGCATGCATGTCGATCGGGATGTATATAGTCAACATACATCTCTCTCCCGTCTGGTGTATATACACCTATACGTGCTTACATATAGTTCTATATATCCACACATGCGTATACATAGATTCGAAACATACATGTAGAGGTGTAGCGGTAGGTCAGGTAGATTCTTCTTCACTGAATCTTCTTCTCTCTTCTCTTTTGTCGTTCTGAATTTCTTTCCCAACGGCTATGAAGATGATCTTGTCTATCCGTATGGCCGACGTCTTCATTCTCTCATCGACGAAATACAGCCAAGAATAGAAGCGAATATACAGATACATAGATACGTATAGATAGATAGATAAAGGTAGATAGATTAAAGATAGATAGGTAGATTAAAGATAGATAGACAGATAGATTAAAGATAGATATGTATGTGTAGATAAAGAGATAGATATGTATGTATGTATAGATAGATAGATCGATCTACATATGTATGTATGTGTATAGATGTCTTTGTCTCTATAGGCATATCTCGGTTCGCGCATATGTAGGTGTAGAGGGAGGTTTGTATCTTTTTCTTCTCCGTTTTCGTTTCATAAGTCTCTTCTTAATTCACTTTATGGAGGGCGAGAGATAAAGCACTTCAGACACTCTTAAGAGTCACACACACCGCTGGTAGGAGAAGGACGAGGAGCGCCTTCTTGCTTGCTTTATAGCAAAGACATTTCTTCTCTCTTCTTCTTTTCTTTCCACTCTTGATCTTCCTTTCTCTGTAGAAATGTTTCTTTTTCTTCTTCTTTCTCGCCTCTTCCATGTTGCTTAACTCCATATATATATATATATACGTTCGTTTGTATGAAATTCTATGTATCAGGATGTCTGCATATATGAATGTGCACGTATGGAGGTGCATATGTATACGTATAGGTGTCTATATGTGTGTATGTGTAGAGAGTAGGCAATGCAGTAGTTCGAGGCATATCAGGAGGACAGAAGAGAAGACTGGTAATAGGGAGAGTCCTCGTCACGCATGCCAAGTTAGCTTTCTGCGACGAACCCACCTCAGGTATATATATATATCTATATCTATCTATATATATATATCTCCTTCTCTGTCTCTCTCTAGTCGTATTTCTTGACTAATCTCAGAATTTCTTTCACCTTTTTCTGTCTGCGCATGTCTCCCTCTATCACCGCTCCTCCATTCTCTTTCTCCCTGTCTATCTTCCTCTCTCTTTCTTCTTCATCTGGCTTATAAATAAGTAGAGGTCTGTAGACATACCTAGAGCGATACACTGCAGTCTCACGCTTAGGGAAGTATACGTGTTCATGTAGAGATCATAGATATGCCATATATATACATGTAGATCGATGTAGATAGGTATATTTATATATATATATATATATGTATAGCCGTACAGTATACGTTTCTATAAAGATCAATATGAGCCGACGGCTACACCCTGAGCACCTTTCCATGCAGATCAGTTCATACACATCACATCTATGTATCTATCTATCAATCTCTAATCTATCTACCCTAAATCTATCTTCAATTTATCTCTCTATCTTTGTTTTATCGATCTCTCTATCTCTATTTCTTCAATGTGTTTCTCCCTGAGTGCGAGGGACTTCTCTCCGGAGTGTACAGACACCTCAGCAGGCACCTCCCCATAGATACAACCTTCTACAGAAGATCTTTTAGAAAACACTCAATCTATCCACCTTTCTTTATTTCTTTCTTTCTCTTCTCCTCTTCTTTCTCATCATCTTCTTCTTCTTTTTCTTCGCTTTCTCTGTTTCTTTCCTTCTTTCATGCATGCCATATCGCGCCTCTCTTCTTTTGCGTTTTTCTTCATTCCTAGGATTAAGCTCGACAGATACAGAGTCTCTTTTTGTGGGAATTCGAGAAGTGGCGAAGACGTTTAAGATAACGTTCATCATAGTCATCCATCAGCCTCGAACGGAGGTGTTTCAGCTGTTTGACTATTTCATTCTTCTAGCACAGGGCAGGTGTATATACAACGGACCAAGATCAGATATGGAGGCTTACTTCGCTTCACAAGGTACCCACATGTTCTTTCTCTCTTTCTTATCATCTCCTTCTTCCCTTCGTTCAAACATCTCTTGGTCTCTCCTTTCTTATCTCTTTCTTTCTTTCTCACTCTTTCTTTCTTTCTGTTCTATTGTTTATAGCTGCCAGTTTTCATATGAAATTTGTATCTGTTGGCCATTCACAAGTGCACGGGATAGATTGAAGATAGATAGATTAAAGAAAGATAGATAGATTAAAGATAGATAGATAGATTAGAGGGAGGTAGGGAGATAGATAGACAGATGGATACATACATAGCTCCATGATAGATAGGTAGATAGATAGATGCAGATAGATTAAATCTAGGAAAATAGATAGATGGACGTGTATGCGGCTGAAGAGATGTG
>NW_027160801.1:0-403 GCF_002600585.1 Cystoisospora suis
ATTCCAAAAACTCTGACATCGATAACACTCACCTAACACGGTTACCGAACCTACTTTACGTTTACTACACTATTTCTTACCATACTCTGTTTACTGTTTGCTCCCTTTCTACCCCTGATTTCTGTAGAATAGCTAGATTCGCATAGTTCTGACCTTGATCTGAGACGGGTCAGAGCAAAACCTCTGACACGTGCGCCGGTCCGCGGCTACTTCGGTGCAAAATATCGCTTTTCCTAAATTTGCTCCTACGGCTATAATTCGGGTATCTCTAGATACCTCTTCTTCTCCTCTATCCAGCTAAACTACTTTCGAGGCGGTGCGGGGCCTAGGTGCCGCGCAAAGCCGCCGTGAACATTTCAGCTTTCACACGAGATCACGAAAACGGGGACATGGGTTTCCCCTA
>NW_027160802.1:0-202 GCF_002600585.1 Cystoisospora suis
AAAGGGTTTGTTTAAAGGGGGTAGGCGTGTTGGGAGTTGACGGCACGGCGGAGTGTGCCGCCAACAACGCGCCATTGTTAGAGGTATCGAGCGGCGAAGCTTTGGATCTGACGGAAGGCGCGCACTACAACAAGCTAAGAGGTGGATGGCTGATCCGCTTAGGAGCGGTTCAGCGAATCGTGGACAGACTCTACGAAAGGTT
>NW_027160803.1:0-251 GCF_002600585.1 Cystoisospora suis
AGAGAGTTCGCCGGCGAAAGGGTTTGTTTAAAGGGGGTAGGCGTGTTGGGAGTTGACGGCACGGCGGAGTGTGCCGCCAACAACGCGCCATTGTTAGAGGTATCGAGCGGCGAAGCTTTGGATCTGACGGAAGGCGTGCACTTCAACAAGCTAAGAGGTGGATGGCTGATCCGCTTAGGAGCGGTTCAGCGAATCGTGGACAGACTCTACGAAAGGTTCGCTATAGAAGCGAGCGTGGGGGGAGTGAGTGA
>NW_027160804.1:0-206 GCF_002600585.1 Cystoisospora suis
CGGTGGAAAACCGCCTTCAGAACACGTTATTGCACTTTCGAGTTTAAGGTGATGCCCTTTGGGCTGGCCGGGGCACCTTCAACCTTCCAGCACCTAAGGCACTCCATTTTCATCAAAGAACTGAACGGCTTCGTGATCGTGTACCTAGATGACGTGCTCATCTATTCGCGCTCGAAGCAAGAGCACCTGGCCCACCTACGCACCGT
>NW_027160805.1:0-2274 GCF_002600585.1 Cystoisospora suis
CTATTATGTGTATGTCTGGGCAATCGCCCTGACAGGAATTGACCCGGGCGAGCATGCGGACACGCGTAGTGCGGACCGTCCGGTAGGGGTGACCCGGACCATGGAAAACCGAGCCCAGATTGGTTTGTGGAAGCCCGGCCAAACGTTTAGGTTGGAAAAAGTGCGGAAAGAGAGTGTGCCGGGTTCTGAAAGAAGGACCGGCACCCTGTGGCCGATCCTCGGGAAGCGGGGCCCAAAGTTCGTGTCGGCGTTGGAAACGATGAGTCGTCAGACTCTCACCACCGGACAAACCGTGATCACCCAGGGGCTTGAAAGAGCCGCCTCTGCATCTTTTTATAGTATAAAACTATGTGTTAAGCTTTTAACTGCAGTAGGTTTTTGTTATGTGCGGCGGGTAGCTGCCGTTTTACTGAAAGTGGTGTTAAAGGTAAGTTCGGTAGCGCGATAGGTTAGTCAAGAACCAACCGATTTTTCCTGGAAACTTGCTTCTGTTAGTTGGGAGGATTTAACGCTGTGGTTAATGACCGTCCCCACCGGGCAGGATTTCGAGAACGCGGCAATCGAAGGCAACCCGAAGGGAGAGAAGATGAGGAGGAGTTTAGACGGGGAAACGGGAGAAAAGTGCGAGAGAATGGTGGAGTGGACACGAATAAGGACCCAGACCGGAGACGTGAGAAACCTCCGAGGAGATACAAGGGAATTACTAGAAGATAAGAATGGAAAGAAGGAGGTGTGTCAAGAAGGGGCCGACCCTCCGAGTGGGAACCGGGAGTCGAAATTACTGAGAAAGATCGCGAGAAAGCCGAAAGGATGAGGCCGTGGTTAGAGTACACCTACCGTACTCAAACACAACTACGAGAATGTGCTAGCATGGAGCAATGGTGGTACCTATATGCGACCGGATACGCTAGGAAAAGGCTGAGAGGGAAATCGAAGTGCATGTTTATGTTAAAGCCAGGAGGGAGTACCAGTAGGTTTCTCTTCCTTCCAAAGAACGTTCGAGCCTGGGAAACTCAAGAAGACGAAGAAAGTCTAGAGTCGAACAACGAGTGGAGGAGGAGTGGACTAGCCCTGAGAAAGGCTAGCTATCAAATCTTCTTGGAAACCAGTTACTTGCTTTAGAATGAGCTGTTAAGCTATATTCAAAACCTAAACACGTGTAAGCAGAAAGGAGAATTTGTGGCAGAAGGAAAGGACGACATCCTGAAGCAATGGATGGGTGTGACCCATAGGGTGCTCAGGAGGAAAGATCTACAATTGGGAGAAAGAAGAGAAAAGGAAAGGACGTATCACGACAACGACGAATTAAAGGCGAAGATATCAAATGAGGGAAGTGGACTGAAAACTAATAAGGGAAAGGGGAAAGAGTCCAAAGGGAGGTTTAGAGAAGCGTCGAGAGTAAAGAGGGTTAGGATTGTGGAAGACCAACCACGCCCAATGCCGACCCAAAGAAAACCTCAAACAGGATCTAAGAAAGGCGGAATTCACTCTCTGAAAGCTGGAAGAGTATTCCAAGGTGAAGTGAAGTTAGTCAGACCCTTCTCCAGTAGGCTTAGAAGAGAGGTTAGGATATGTCAACCGTGAATAGTGGAAGAGAAAGAATTGAATTTGCCCACAGTAAAGATTAAGGTTGAAGGACATCAGTGGGCGTCTCTTTTGGATTCAGGGGCTTCTAGAAGTTTTCTACATCCTGTTTGTGCAGGCTACTTTAATTGACGAGTCCGCAGCGTACGCCAGGAGTACAGTTTTGCGTTTGTTTTGGGGCGAAAAGTGAACACCACCACTGGGATTCCGGATTTACGAGTAGAAATAGGAGGACAAGTTATGTTTCACGATTTTTTGGTTGACCCTGTGGGGTATGATGTATTGTTAGGTTTTGACGTTCTGCTGAAAGCAGGGTTGATTCCCGGGCTAATCAAGGCGGTGAAGGAATGTCAAGGGCAATGGGTGGAGGCCCCGATTTTGCCTGGAGGGGATTACCGCACGAAGGACATGGTAGACAGCCGAATGAAGGACAATGAGAAAGAGGAGTTGCTGTTTGACCAACCGCTATCTCAACTGACCCGAGGATAGCCATTGACAAAGAGGTCCCTGTAGATGGCGTACCAGCACTTACTTGGACTCCGAAAGTTGGGAAAAAGAAGAAAGAATCGGAACAGCATCGAAAAGCCAGAAAACGAAAAGAGCGGACAGTCTTCCGAATCTGCGAACAAGAGAAAAAAAGTGACGAAGCATCACGGGGAGAAGGAGAAGAAAAGGAAGACAATAAAGAAG
>NW_027160806.1:0-3315 GCF_002600585.1 Cystoisospora suis
GGAAAGGTCTCCGAACCTTCCCCTCCCGAACGCTATTTCGTTACAGGGAGCGCAATTGGTTAGTCAAGAACTAACCGATTTTTTCTGGGAACTTGCTGATGCCATTTGGGAGGATTTAACGCTTGTGGTTAATGACTGTTCCCATGGAACAGGAATCAGAGGTGACAGTCGAAGGCGACCCGAAGGGAGAGAAGATGAGGAGGAGTTTAGACGGTGAAACGGGAGAAAAGTGTGAGGGAATGGTAGAGTGGAGACGAATAAGGACCCAGACCGGAGACGTGAGAAACCTCCGAGACGATACGAGGGAATCACTAGAAGATAAGAATGGAAGGAGGGCGGTGAGTCAAGAAGGGGAGCGACCCTTCGAGTGGGAACCGGGAGTCGACATTACTGAGGAAGACCGCGAGAAAGCCGAAAGGATGTGACCGTGATTATAGTACACCTACCGTACACAAAAACGACTACGAGAATGTGCTAGGATGGAGGAATGGTGGTACACATATGCGACAGGATACGCTATGAAAAGGCTGAGAGGAGAATCGGAGTGCATGTTTATGTTCAAGCCAGGAGGGAGTACCAGTAGGTTTCCCTTCCTTCCAAAGAAGGTTCGAGCCTGGGAAACTCAAGAAGATAAGGAAAGTTCAGAGTCGGACAACGAGTGGAGGAGGAGTGGACTAGCCCTGAGAAAGGCTAGCTAGCAAATCCTCTTGGAAACCAGTTACTTGCTTCAGAATGAGCTGTTAAACTATATTCAGGACCTAAACACGTGTAAGCAGAAAGGAGCATTTGTGGGGGAAGGAAAGGACGACATCCTGAAGCAATAGATGGGTGTGATCCATAGGGTGCTCCGGAGGAAAGATCTACAATTGGGAGAAAGAAGAGAAGAGGAGAGGACGTATCACAGCGACGACGAATTAAAGGTGGAGATATCAGATGAGGGAAGTGGACTGAAAACCAATGAAGAAAAGGGGAAAGAGTCTAAAGGGAGGTCTAGAGAAGCGTCAAGAGTAAAGAGGGTTAGGATTGCGGAAGGCCAACCACGCCCATTGCCGACCCGAAAAAAACCTCGAACAGGAACTAAGAAAGGGGGGATCCAGTCTCTGAACAAAGGCAAAGTATTCCAAGGTGAAGTGAAGTTAGTCAGCCCCTTCTCCAGTGAGCTTAGAATGGAGGATAAGATACGTCTACCGCGAATAGTGGAAGGGAAAGAATTGAATTTGTCCATAGTAAAGGTTAAGGTTGAATGACATGAGTGGGCGGCACTTTTGGATTTAGGGGCTTCCAGAAGTTTTCTACATCTTGTTTGTGCGGGCTACTTCGGACGACGAATCCGCAGAGTACGCCAGAGGTACAGTTTTGCGTGTGCTTCGGGGCGTAAAGTGAACACCACCACTGGAGTTCCGGATTTACGAGTAGAAATAGGAGGACAAGTTATGTTTCACAATTTGTTGATTGTCCCTGTGGGGTATGATGTGTTGTTCGGTTTTGACTTTCTGCAGAAAGCAGGGTTGATCCCCGAGCTAATCAAGGTGGTGAAGCAATGTTAAGGGCAATGGGTTGAGGCCCCATTTTTGCCTGGATGGGATTAAGGCACGGAGGACATGGTAGACAACAAATGAAGGACAATGAGAAAGAGGAGTTGCTGTTTGGCCAACCGCTATCTCAACTGAACCCGAAGATAGCCATTGACGAAGAGGTCCCTGTAGATAGCTTACCAGCACTTACGTGGACTCCGAAGGTTGGGAAAAAGAGGAAAGAGTCGGAACAGCGTTGGGAAGCCAGCAAACGAAGAGAGCGGACGGACTTCCAAATCTGCGAACAAAAGGAAGAAGGTGACGAAGCATTACGGGGAGAAAGAGGAGAAAAGGAAGACAATAAAGAAGGGAAAAGTAAACAATCACCTCCAGTACAGGAAAAGGTTAATGAGGAGGAAACCAAGAGGGCCGAAGAAAGAACAGATCGAGAGGAGGAGCCAATCCGGGTAACCACAGTGGCAGAAGAAAACACAGGGGAGAAGCCGGAGGAAGCTCAATTACCCAGGGGGAGATCCAGTACAAAGAGGCTTGGGGGACGACGGATTGAAGTAGCTTCCTTAAAGCAAATTAGGAAGGAGATCCAAAGGAATCAAGTTGAATATATTGGATTTATAAAAGTGGAACCGGTAAACAGTGTGAGCGACGAAATTCAAGAAGGGGAAAAGGCTGGGAACTTCGGGAAGAAGCCTAATGAGATAGTTCGAAATCAAGCGAAACCCATAGACCACGACCTAGCAGTGCTGTTAGACGAATATCACGACGTGTTTGGAGAATTGCCACCGCACGGGATCACAGACCGGCCCGTAAAGCATCATATTAAACTAATCCCAGGAAAAGTTCCTCACTATTATACCCAGAACTACAACCTGTCTAATGATGACCTACAGGAGCTGAAGAGACAGATCAAGAAGTTATTGGACAAAGGATCCATCGAACCAACGCAATCCCCTTTTGCAGCTCCAGTGTTTCTAGTTCCAAAGCCAGGACAGGAAGGACTACGCGTGGTGATTGATTATAAAGCTCTAAATGAGATTACAATCAAAGACGAGTACACCTTACCTCGGATACAGGATCTGATCCAAAAGTTGGGAAGAGCCCATGGTACTCCAAGATTGATCTCCAAAAAGGATATTGTCAGGTACAAGTCGCCCCTGAGGATCAATGGAAGACAGCCTTTAAATGTGTGTATGGGACCTTCCAACTTAAAGTAATGCCCTTTGGCCTATCAGGAGCACCAGCAACATTTCAAAGATTAATGCAAAACATATTTATCAACGAACTGGACGAATTTGTGGTGATTTACCTGGATGATGTGTTAGTGTATTCAAAGACGAAACAAGAACATCTCAGACATTTACGGAAAGTCTTGCAACGGATCCGGGACAATCAAGTATACATCGGGACTAATAAGTGCAATTTCCTTGTCCAGAAAGTCAAGTATTTGGGATACATTATTCAACCGGAAGGAGTGTCGCCAGATCCAAGGAAAGTCGAGGCGTTGGAAAAGTATCCCGAGAAGTTGGAGACCCTTGAACAAGTCCGAGGATTCCTAGGTCTAGTAGGTTATTACCGTCAGCTGATCAAAGGATTTAACGAGCTGGCCTCCCCTTTGCACGACCTATTAAGGGCAAAGACAGAGCTGGTGTGTCAGGATTTTGCAATCCTGCCCTGATCGTCATCAAATAGTACCCTATTTTTAAGAATGACGATCGTTGTGAGAACGCACCGAGGCTGGAAGGACTAGATCAGGCCGAGATAAGGAAACCAAGAGGCAAACTAC
>NW_027160807.1:0-969 GCF_002600585.1 Cystoisospora suis
GGGAGAGAATCGAGCGATGGAGGCGTGCAGGTAATGAAGGAAGAACAGGTGATCATAACAAGTACAGCTCGTTCGGGAGATCCCAGGCGGTCAGGCCAGACGGCCGGCAACCGCGAACACGAACCATCAAGTTTAGGGAGAACATGCTTTCCTCCGTTTGGTGGTACGAGTGGCAAAGTTTGCTCCTGGTCGAAACACCACGTTTCTTTCAGTTGCATTTTCCCGACACCTGTGGATGTGTCCGAGGCTTGATTTCCTGACTTCAGAAAGTGTGCTGAGTTTGGCCACAGCGGACAGTGCGCTGAGTTTGACCACAGCGGACAGTGCGCTGTGTTTGACCACAGCGGAAAGTGTTCACGCTTCCCGAAACTTTACGGGGTGTTCGATCTTGGATCTTCCGCTTCAGGGCGTGTGTGGGACTTGGTCTGCGGGGAAGATCTCTGGTGTCTCGACGCTGGGGGACGTGTTTGAAAACGACTGGATCTGCCGACTGTAGCGAGTGTGTTGACGGTGACCAGCGGAGAGGGAGTTGGGTTTCTTCTGACACTTCGTGAGTGTGCTCACGGATGGTGACCCTGTCGACGGCGGCGGTGTGCTCACTAGGCCGTGTCGTGGCTCCGTGTGTGTAATCCAAAGAGGGTAGGGTCTGTTTCTCGTGTACGACAAACGGAACACGGACTAGCACGAGCTAACGGACCACCTCACCAGAGGAAGCGAGGAATCTCCCTGTTACAGCAGCTAATACATGAGAGACGGGATCTTGTGGAGCAGTCTGTGGCTGAATCAACCACGGGATGTACGGCACAGTGAACAAGGAAGTACCGCTAGTCAGATGTCCGACAACTTCAGTCGTGCTTAGAGCAGGTGTCCACATGCAAGCACACACTAATCTATGACACAGGGTGTTTCCACCGAGAGGCAACCTCAGTGGACGACGGTGTCACAAAAATATGGAAGGGTGATGTAAGG
>NW_027160807.1:1392-1517 GCF_002600585.1 Cystoisospora suis
CGTTTCGCACCAACAGTACATCCCAAGTACTGTCAATTCAACTCAGTAACAGATGGCACATCCCAAAGCGCCAAGAGCTTCACCAGATGCCACTAAGGGCTACACCTAAAAGCCGAGATCCCTAA
>NW_027160808.1:0-295 GCF_002600585.1 Cystoisospora suis
TTCCCTTTCTCTTCTTCTTCGATTTTGATTGCTCCTAGTAGTTGGAGCTTTCCCTTCCTTAATCCTCTCCTCATTTGTGTTGGAGAGCACATTCCCACGTCTTCTTCCTCCGTCGGCCCCGCTGTTCGCTCCCTTGCTTCTTTTCTTGTTCCTGCCGGCCTCGGCGCTCTTCCCTGGGTCCGGATTCTTTCCGGCTTCGCCTCCCATTCTTCCGCTGTAGCCATCCGGAAAGGCCTATCCTCCCCAAATCTCTTCCTTTCTTTCTTTATGTTGACGGGTTCTTCCCAAACCTCTC
>NW_027160809.1:0-235 GCF_002600585.1 Cystoisospora suis
CTGGTTCTCGCAGTCAGCCATCTAATTGGTTAGTATTGCATGCATATGGCTCACACACGTACTCTCTGTTTCTCCCCTTTCTGTTTGGCTAACACGCTGTTCTCTTCTTATGCTTACTGACTGAGTTCCTACTGTGTGAGTCTCTACTTGTTTTGCTATTTACACCCTGTTCGCCTAATCTCACAAGTCATATTACTCCCTTAGTTCCCCTCATAGCCATTCTCGAACGTATTCA
>NW_027160810.1:0-223 GCF_002600585.1 Cystoisospora suis
CACACACACCACAACGGCGGTAGAAACTCAACTTCACGACACTCCCTTGATTCCACACTGTTGGTCCCCAACACGTTCGATCAACTTAAATTAAGGAAAGTCCTTTTCTCTCTACAAGAACTGACTCCCTGTTGCACAATTAATCTTCTCCCTCCTTCTTGTCCTTTCCCCGATTGGTCTGACTCCCGGCTCCGGCGTCTCTGCGCCTCCCTTGCTCGGCTCG
>NW_027160811.1:0-154 GCF_002600585.1 Cystoisospora suis
CATCGTACTCCATCCCCAATTGACCCGCCCTCACCGGGCCCAAGAAACCCAGGTTTTCTCTGCGCTCAATCCCCAAGGTCCGCTCCATTTCTCCAATTCCCGTCAAAGCCCCTCCAAAGCCACGTATTTCCCGGTCTTTATTCTCCTCCAACAG
>NW_027160811.1:730-897 GCF_002600585.1 Cystoisospora suis
AGGTCCTTTCGACACACTCTTATTAAGTTTACCATTCGAAGCTTAGCAGGTTCTTGCCACAGAGTCGAACAGTCACAAGGATTAACTCCCCGTCTGGACCTTGTCACCAGAAAAGGCATTCACGAGGTCCCAAAAATCCGCACAAGGTTAGACACCCACACGGAACT
>NW_027160812.1:0-335 GCF_002600585.1 Cystoisospora suis
CGAGGTGCGTTAGGCACCTCGTACGATTTTAGGAGTTATTATGACCCCGCACCAAGGAGCCTAATGAAGTTACTAACAATAGAAAAACCAATCCAGAGCCGGGAAGCTCAGTAAAGATCAAGAAAACAACCAAATAACAGAATCGCCAGACATTGGCCAAACGCCAAAGTCTAATAGACGGACAGCCAAGCTGACCCACGGACCGGGAGGGGGAAACTACGGTCCGTGGATTCCGGATAGGCAGTATTAGGGCTCCTAGGGGAGCCTAATCAACAGAGAAGGCAGCCAACATAGCTAGTATAACCGTAGAAAACCTGGAAAGGCCAAACTAGGCC
>NW_027160813.1:0-238 GCF_002600585.1 Cystoisospora suis
TGCGGGGCTGGGCCAGCCGTGCGGGGGACAGCTCGGGTCCCGGCTGGTCGTGCTGCAGCCCCTCTGGTGCGGCTCGACGCCAATTCACCATGTCCGGTGATGCTTTCTGGCTCCAACCGAGCCAAAACGTTAGGCTTCTCTAGGAGCCACTCATATTACAACAGTTCCCACACGTGCATCGAGTTTTTCGCACAAAAATACCGACTCTCTGTACACACAGCACACGTTGGACCGCCCT
>NW_027160814.1:0-4497 GCF_002600585.1 Cystoisospora suis
GGCTCCCGAGGGAGTACTAACCGCGGTGCAGTGAGCTCTAGCTCACAAACACATTTCTCTGAGAGGAACTTCTGTTCCTCTCTCGCACATCATCTGTCCAATCTATCGCTCTACGCGAGTCTCTAGCTTCATGTTGTTTCTCCATTTGCCTGTGAATCTCTGTCATCTCTCATCTCCTCGTTCTTCGTGGCTCTAAAGCGGAGCTGGAACAAGAAGAAATAAGAAAGGGCAAGCGAACCGTGTTAACTATTGAGACGTTCTCATGCTCGGTCATAACGACATAGATAGGCAGGCCTACATTTCCGTAGCCGCTGCCCGCGCAAAGAAGAAAGGAGTACGAAAGAAGCAAAGTTAGATTCTGTCGGTGATTGCCTGCTTGCGTGTCATCACCGTCAACCGATCTGCCACACGAATCTACTCTACAGGAGACGACATGTATGTACACGGCCTTTCTTTCGTCTCTCAGAAAATGAAAATGATTCATTGCTAAAGAAGGGAGAGAAGCGTAAAGAAAGAAAGACTGATCGCTGGATGACCACCATCAAACGAGCCGAGCGTCTCGTGAGTTTGAGACTCTCTGTCTATCCATGACTTCATGTACGCAAAGATGTATCAATAGCAGAAGACACAGATACACAAACCTCGATCGTCTCTTACTAAGTACACAAATGTATATCTCGTACACGAGATGGGGAAGTGTAGTATCACTGCATGCAGTGAGTAATCGTCTGGAGACATGGAGAGAATGGACACGACACCTCATCTTCTTATCGCAGGCGTTATCGCTTATGTCGTCTATGAGCGATGATCCTGAGAGGATCAAGAGGAAAGCTTCCTTTCTCTTCTTGTCGTTTACCTTCTACCACGACACGTAACACGTATATCGTTTCTTTTTTATATCTCTTTTCTATCATACATCGAGTGAAAGAAGACCTTTCCCTCGTGGTTCTCTCGTACTTTGTCTCCTCTTCCGCTATCTACAGTGATGGTTAAGACAATTCTCTCTCTGTCCTTATATACAAGATCTACCTATCTGATAAATCACGTCTGTGAATGTACGATGTGTACGTGTTGTCACATATGTGTGCGTACGTATGTCTATAATACATGTGCGTACAAGACGCGAACTTACATATATCCATACATGTATATATGTATGTATATGCTTCTTAGTATAACCGGGATCCCCTCCTGTCTAGGTCTGTAGGCGAGACCCCGATGAAAGAAAGGAAGGAGTTAAAGGGGGAAGGCGCCGTTGTCCCTCGAGTCAAATGCTGCCGAGGTAAAACTGATTTGGCGGATATATGTAGTAAGTGAAACGTTGTTCCAAGAGTTTCTCTTTTCCTTTTTCTTCTTGATCCGCATACGACAGCGTCACTAACGCTCACCCTTTCTCGGTGAAGAAGAAAAGAAAGGTAAGACCGAGAAGAAGTCGATATACACATGGAACCTTCACGCATACTTGACGAAACCACCACGCCTTCCAGTATACATGGATGGAGATGTACGTACAGCCAGATACACGGACAACAATACCAATAGACGTAACACCGATCATATACATACGATTACAGACACACAGCAGACATAGTTATTCTACGGATGTACCTATCTGTATGCATACAGGGAGAGCGCCACTGCATGCACATACACAGAGAAATAACTTCATGAGATCCACTGCATGTACACTTGAAAACAGACTCCATACTCAAACCTCTCGCAAGTCACTAGCTCGCGAAAGAAAGAAGGAACGAAAGAATGAAGATAAGTGGCCTTCACATTCTTAAGAATCTTCTACATTTCTCTTGTCTTCCCGCCTTCTTTAGGCTAGAATGACAGAACAACAGAAGGCGTTCTCATTCCATCTTCAACATCCCCATCTTCTATTCCAAGCTATCTATTGTATCTTGAAGTCATAATGAGAAATCATTCTTTCCTATCTCCGTATCATTGCCGCTGTACTATCTCCGGTTTCTATCACCCGGTGCCCTTTCTCTTCTCTTCTCTCTAGTGATCTATCTATGTATATCGATAGACACGCGTATATACACAACTCTACCTGTACGTCTACCTCTTCTTTTATTCTCTCTTCGTGTCTCTGGCGTGTCTCTGTGTAGATCTCCGTAGTTGTCCAGGGGAACCTACATTGTGAACGTCACCTGTCTAAGCATTTGGTCTATTTATCCCTTGTCTCTTTCTGCAATCTCATCTCCTTTCTTTCAATTCTTCCCTTTCTTGTTTCATCATCTTTTTGCCCCCCCTGCAGCTCATCTTCTCTTTCCGTCTATCTTGCTCTTGACCCTCCCTCTTCAAGCTTTTCTATCTTGAGAGACGAGACTTGTTCTCGCTGCAACCGACGCATCGGAGATAGCTTGACCGGCGTATCCAAGAGAATCAACGGCAGCATCTTTTGCTTTGAGAGCCTTATATGCGGCTGTCTCTGCGTCTTGGATTCCCATCATATCTTTTCCTTTAATCGAAGCACCTCTCCATAGATTATTAACGCCCTCTAGACTTGTGCTTAGGTAGGACTGGAAGTTATCCTTTGTCTCGGCCGCTTTTTCTCCTGCATGATCTGCAAAGGACGTTGTATCTGTGGAAAGAGAACGAAAGAGAGACGAGACACCTTCGAAACTTTGAGAGAAGTAATTCTTAACGGCAGCCACTTCTTTCTCTTTTTCCTCTGTCACCTTTGCATCCCCCAAGAAAGCCGCGTCTTCTTTGATTTCTTTCTCTCTCTTTTTCTTCTCTTCTTTCACCGCTCGATCTTTCTCTTCACTCGGAGAAGACTGCTGGAAGGAAGACAAAGAGAAAAGAGAAGAGAAGAGACTTCCTCCTTCACTCGCCGTTGTATCGCTTCTCTTCATAGACGACGAAGGAGATGAATGAGGATGATGACGGTGATGCTCTTGTTTCTCTGTTTCAACTGCATTACCTAAGAAAGCATCTCCTTTCTCTTCAATTTCTTTTCTTTCTTTCTCCTCCTCTTTTTCTTCAGAAGCACTACTTGACGATACCATCTTCTCGACATTCTTCATCATACCTGAAGTCGCTGCGATCGCAGCAGATGTCTCAGAGCGAAAGAAATCGCCAAGCCCCGATAAGTAACGTGTCAAACCTTCTTCTTCAACTTTCTTCCCTGTCCCTGGATTTCCTCGAGTCTCTTCTCCCCCGCCTGGATTGTTTGAGTTCGATAAGTGGTCATTGGCAACCCGGATAGATTCTTCTCTCTTCGGACTTGCGTCCGTCGACGGTGCCTTCGCCATATCTGAACGGAAAGAAGAACAAGACCATTCGACAAGTAAAGACAGATATGCGTAGATTCAGGGGAGGGAGAGAGACATCAAGAGACGACACATCAAAGAAAGGTATTACTTATCAATGCCTACATAAAAGATATATGTATATATACGAACACATACATACACACACATGAAGGTGTATTTATACATACATGTATACATATAGAAGGAGAGAGACTGCTTCCTACAGATACGTTCATACCTATGAATAAATACCCTTTTTTCCTACCTTCTTCTTTTTCGACTTTCTTCTCTTTCTCTTCTTCTTTCTGCTGCGGTAAGGGCACCTCATTTGCATGAGCCGCAGCTCCTTTCGCTACTCCTTCCTTCTCTTCTTTCTCTTTTTCTTTCTCTCCTTCGCCATGAGGTGTCGCATGTATTTCTTTAACTGAAGAGTCAGGCGGCTTCGTCATCACCTCTTTCTTCATTTGTTCTTTTTCTCCACTCCCGGTGGAAGAAACATTTGTAGAGGAGACAGAAGATGATGATGAAGAATCTTCTGCGGGTGTCTCTACACCACTCTGTTCGTTTCCCATCGTGAAGAACGGACAGAAAGATTAATCAAAGAAACCTGGTTCAGATAGGAGAAGACGAGACACTCTCCTCGTTCTCCGTCTTCTTGTACCTTCTTGTCTCTTGAGACACGCACTGCCTAGGTGAGAATTTCTGAGTGTACAGAACACAGCTTATTATGATACCTATAAACAAGGAATCCCAGCATATAAAAGAGAGTAACAGGAGAAAAACAATTAGGATTTTGTCAACCCAAGAAGCCATGAGAAGAAACATATGCCTTCACAAAAACAGGCGCTTTCTCCCTTTCCGGACAACTTATATGTGTAGATGTGGTACGGTAACCAAGAAACCTTCACCATGGGTATGGAGCGAGACACACACATAACAACATAGACACAGAGAGACATGAGAGTGAATACGAATCACGGAGTTTACTCTCCTCCCTTCACATCATGGTGTAGATAGACTCCAGAACCCAGGCGACGAAGGAGGTAACTGGGACAATAGCCTCTTAACTGCGTAAGGTGTACATACACTTCAACATCGACATTAGGTGTATGTACACCGTTGACATGAACAATGAGTGGACGTACACCTTGACATGAACAATGGGTGGACGTACACCTGAACGTGTCCATTAGGTGGATGCACACCGAAAGACGGACACCAGGTGTATGTA
>NW_027160815.1:0-379 GCF_002600585.1 Cystoisospora suis
GGCCAAATTCGTGCTCCACTATACGCGAGTTGCGGGGTAGACGGCACCTGCGCCGGTCCGCAGCTATTTCGGTGCAAAATATCACTTTTCCTAAATTTGCTCCTACGGCTATAATTCGGGTATCTCTAGATACCTTTTCTTCTCCTCTACCCAGCTAAACTACTTTCGAGGCGGTGCGGGGCCTAGGTGCCGCGCAAAGCCGCCGTGAACATCACGCCTTCTATACTAGATCACGGAAACGGGGTCATGGGTTTCCCCTACACGAAACACGATTCCAGGCCCCTGGGATGCTCCCAATAGGTTCCGAGCGTCGCCTTTTAACTTTTAGCTTCCTCTAGGAGGCGTAAAACTCCTTTATTTGCTCGTGCCGTACTCCTTT
>NW_027160816.1:0-2323 GCF_002600585.1 Cystoisospora suis
GTGGATTGCCCCTTGGTTTGCTTATCTTGATATGATCTGGTCGTTCTGGCATCGGTGCGTTCTCACAGCGATCGTCATTCTTAAAAATAGGGCACTATTTGATGACGATCAGGGCAGGATTGTAAAATCCTGACATCGGAGCTGTAAAGCCTTAGCTAAGGAAGGACGGCGGGCTCATTCAAAGCCTAACCGGCGGCCAGGATAGCGTAGATCTCTTCTCCGGGGAGGAGGGTGTATGGAGGGCCTTGCTTCCAAGATCGGACGTTCTGGGCGAGCCGGACAGAGGCCCCCCAGAACGCTTTCAGCAGCCTGGGAAGATTCCTGTCGGCACCTTAGGCTTTGAAAGGAACATAGGGACGGTGGTTTTCCCTCAAGAGCTACCCCCGTGGAGCTGGTGGAGTCATCCTCTCGGAAGTGTAACCTGGGCGGAGCGTTTCGGACAAACGTGGAAAGAGTGCAGTTTACTGCGTGGAAAGAATAAGGACTGAAGCGCTGCGGCTGAGGCAAATGCTGGAGAAGGAAGTGAGCCATCTGTTAAACGAAAACCGCAAGCGGAGAAGCAATCTTCAAGGCGGTGTGTTAAGTTACAAGTTGCTGTGGAGGACAAGCTGTGTCATGCGCAGCCGTTTTTTTTTCAGCCGATACGGGCGCAGGGCGAGCCGACAAGTTTTCCTCGAGCGCTGAGAAGCTGAAATTAAGCGGAGTGGACGCCGAGAAGCTTGGAAGGCTGATCGGTATGGTCTCAAGTGGTCTGGGCAGCGTACCCGGCGTTCGTGAGTTTTTCGGCGCGCACGAGCCCAAGTGTCACAAATCTCACCCAGGGCATTTGAACCGGAGCACAGCTCAAATTTACTCCCAGGCACCTGAACGATTCGTGGAGTCGTATTAGCTGTGCTACGGGTGCGGACGTACCTTCGATAACTACTCTGTTCGGACCATGGGATTCTCACCTAGTAGCCCATGGTGGAAGTCCCGAGCGACAGGTCCACTGAACAGCCTTCTTCGAGACGCGTGCAGCCGTAGGAAGCGACCAGGTGGCGTCTGGTGCTGAATCGGTGACCGTCGACGTTTTCAATCCGCCTTTTCTTTCTAAAACGGCACCGGAAGTCGAGTGCCGGACGCCAACGGGGGTCGGAACCCCCACAATTGGTACGGAACACGACCTGAAACACGTTGAAGTTTTCTGACGTTCAAAACGTTCACAGGTCAGGTGCGTTTCGAACCTGACTTAGGTCCCGAACCACTGTCTCCAGCTCGCAGGGTCAGATAGACACTCAACACTTGCCAGTACACAAGCCACAAACTCTTTCTGTCTTCGACAATCACGTCATACATACCGGGGAAGTCAGACTATGCATCACAGCTCACGTTTTTTTAACAGTGCCTTCCGTTCTCTTGTAATGATTCCTGGCGTCCAGAGACTACTTGAAGTCGACTTCGACGTCCCGAGGGGGTGATATCACGACTGGGTTTTGCCTGATCGTCTCCCACAGTCTGTCGACCTTGGACAGCCTTTGTCCGTCTTGAACCAATACCTTCGGCGAAGAACCTAAGTTGCTGACTCAGTCCCTCCGGCGGCTAACTCGGCGCTCTGGCAGTCCAGTTCGTCGACCGCACCTGTTCTGGATTTCTCTAGTCCTGCAGACCTCCTTCTAACTCGCGGAAACGCTCTATGTACTCAGCCTCCTTGCCGAGCCTATTGGGCTCTGTGAGCATCGCCGGCGAACATACGATCTCTTCGCCTATGGGCTCCGGGACTGAACCACGGGGCTCGACGCGTTCCTCGTGGTCCCCTCTGTGCGCCCAATAGCCCACAACGGGTATTCCTTGCCGTTCTAGCCCTCTCTGCGCTCCCCGGACTCTGAGGGCGCACTGTCGGCGTGCATGCGGGGCTGGGCCAGCCGNNCAGCCCCTCGAGTTGACACAGACGGTTCTCGACCGTCGCCAGAGATCCGTTCTGGATCTAAAAGTACCAGGACGTTAGGCGTCCCTAGATGCCATCGATTTGTCACGAGCTTTTACAGCGGGAACGAGTTTTTCAAGGCGCAACACCGGCTGACTGCACGCACACAGCGCATCGAGGATCGCCGGGCCTTGCTCGTCAGGCCTGGCCCGCGGCGATTTCTCCTTGCTCCTGCGTTGGACGCGGGATGTGGGTTTTCTGGGTGCGTGGTTGTGCATTTCGTTTTTGTTTTGCGTGGTTCCTTGCCCGGAGTCGGGTGGAAACCGTGGTTTTCCAGGCCCAATTCGCCGGTGGGTGAGCTGGCTCCCGCGAGCCGACGTGGCTCGCCGTAGCTCCCGGTGGCGTTCCCGTTACTTTTTC
>NW_027160817.1:0-243 GCF_002600585.1 Cystoisospora suis
CTTTTCACCAAAGCTGTGACGTAGAATAATAGAGGCAGTAGTAGTAATAGTAGTGTTAGGACTAGCTATAATATAATATAATGTATAGAGTCCTAATGCACACATCTATACATCATACACATACACATCATTCTGATAAGAAGAAAAAGGAAGAAGATAACGAAATAGAAGAAAGAGGTTTGGCAAGAATGAAAGAGAATAAGGACGATTTGTAAGCTACTGTCTTTCTTCTTCCTCTTCTTG
>NW_027160817.1:700-1505 GCF_002600585.1 Cystoisospora suis
AAGAGAGAGGGAGAGAGAGAGCTTTATCATCTTCACTACTACGGTAACAGCAAGAATCATAGCCTTCGTTTTCAGAATGCATGCAGAGTCATCCATACTACACATACCTATACATACACATCTGTACATACATGCAATCCTATACGAGATACGTGTATCCACCCAGACTTGTATAGACATCTACATACGTGGATGCATACAGACATCGTCTACCTCTCTATCTCTATCTGTCTGTCTCTTTCCCTATATCTTTCTCTCTCTCTCTATGCAGAGATGCATCATGCGTCCCCCCTACTCCAAGGCTCCGAGCACATGGAAGAGTTAAGACTACTATTGTATATATATATAAATGTATATATATATATATATATGTATAGACGTACATATAAGGAGAGAGAAGAGAGTCAGTTAGGTTGTTAGTTCGATGAACGATGTTGATATGAAGAGAATAAGAAGAAGAAGAAGACTGAAGGAAAGAAGGAAGGAGTAACGAAGAGACGACTTCATGCAAAAAGATACCTTGCATGAGCTTACCTTGGATAAGACGTCTTGAAGGTCTCGTGATACCACGCATGGGTCCTCGATGCTAAGAAGAAGAAAAACAAGAAGCGAAAGAGCAGAAGAAGAGAAAGAAAAAGAAGAAGAAAGACGATGAAGAAAAGACTTGTAGAAGGACATGAAGAGAAGGGGGAGCAAACTGGTAGATAAAGCGACACTTCGCTGGTTAAACGAAGAGAGGAAGAACATCCACTCTACAAACTCCCTCGGACGTATAGCTTATCTCTCTCTCTCTCATCTATCTATC
>NW_027160817.1:2153-2509 GCF_002600585.1 Cystoisospora suis
ATAGATAGATAGATAGAAAGCAAAGGTACATAGACAATCAGCTGATTCCTTTATTCTTTACTTTCACCTTGGGGAATGATAGGGGTGGTGTACATACACCGGAAAAGGAGACTTGACATAAAGAGGGGACTTTAGGATGTGAGGGGTGGGAGAGCCTCCAGATGATAGTTTTTCTTATCACTCCTTCTCACTCTTTCCTCTCATAAACCAAACATAACGACCTTCGCCTAGACAGGCATGAAAGTAAGTCTTGATACTCTTCTTATCTCACAGATAGTAGATAGACAGATCAAAAGATATGTAGGGATGAAGGTATATATATTTCTATATGTGCAGATACCGTCAGATATCACGGC
>NW_027160817.1:2558-2679 GCF_002600585.1 Cystoisospora suis
GAGAGAGAGAGATAGAAAGAGATGTATCTACCTATCCAGAACTGAAGAGAGATAGAAACAGATCTATCTGCTTACCTAGAGAGTCGGAGATAAAAGAGATATATCCATCTATCTATTTATC
>NW_027160817.1:2793-4082 GCF_002600585.1 Cystoisospora suis
AGCGAAGAAGGAAAACATCCAAACCTAATGAAAAGAAAGAAAAAGCGAAAGACGCGATCTCTCATCAGGCTTTTCAGAGGGGAAAGGAAGAAAGAGAGAGAGACATAACTGGTAGACAGAGACAGTGGAGATGCACAGGGCGCAAGACACACAGGAGACACGCTAACTCGTGATCTTCTCATCCAGTCTATCAACTATCTTTTATCTATCTTTACTCTATCTCTATCTATCTATCGATCTTGCGTCTATCTATCTATCTATCTTTCATGTATCTGTCTATCTTCAAGATCTCTTTCTGTCTGGATGTATCCACGCTTGATGTGGTAAGGCTAGAAGAAGAAAAAGACTCTTCATTGAGAGTCTTGCCTAAGAAGACGACAAGTCAGCCGTCGGCGGCTTATATACGGAGAGAGAGAAAGATCTCAAGAAAACAAGGAAAAGAGATTGAAGAAAGAGACAACAGAAATCCTGATCTTTCGCGTTCTTCTTCTTCATGACTGACGAAATCCTCTCTCCAGGAAAAGAGAGCAAGCTTAGATACTACTTGACTGGCCTATATATATAGATATATGTATACGGACCCCACTGAAGAGAGAGAGAAGAAAGAGAGAAAGAAAGAAGCTTCTGATTGTATTTCTTCTTACATGGGGAGGGTCGGTACAAGAAGAACGAGGTGTATATACACCAGGATTTCAGCTAGATAGTGCGGGCAGCTAACATATGAGAAAAGCCCTCCATAAGGGATCTTGTAACTTTGCTCTCTTTCAGATAGAATATCCTTCTTCATCTCTTCAGATTCCTTCATTCTCTTTTCATCGGCTTCAACTACATCTCTCACATTTTCTTCTTCTCCTCCTTCTCCTCTTCTTTTCTCTTCTCCCCTCTTCTCCTCTGGATTCATTCTCTCAACTTCATCTCTCATCTTGACTTCCTTTTCTCTCTTTTCTCGCTCCTTTGAAATATCTCTATCTCCTCTCTCGCCTTCCTTCTTCTGCTTCTCCTTGCTTTTTTGATCTAAGAGATCACGTCTTTCTTCAAGAAATGAATCTTCTTTCTTTCGAGGAGCTTTCGCCAGCGAAAGCAGTCTTCCTATGAAGGAGATCGGCGCTGGCATTCTTATAGAAAGATACGATGAAAGAGAAGAAGGTAAGAACGTTAGGGTATGAAAAAGATGGCTGGTGTAAGTGCCTCTTCTTCTTCCTTTTGAAGCTATCTGGGGGGGATGAGTAGAAGGTCTTAGGCGGGCAAGGAGAAGATGTGAATGAAACTGAAGAAGGAGAAGAAGAAGA
>NW_027160817.1:4223-4348 GCF_002600585.1 Cystoisospora suis
AAAGAAGAAAAAAGAAGACAAGAAATGAAGGAAAGCCTCAAGGCTTCTTTTCACAGCCTCGTACATCACTCTATTCTCTCGTACTTCCTCGCTTACTCACCTCACCGTCAATGTCTACTACATAT
>NW_027160818.1:0-356 GCF_002600585.1 Cystoisospora suis
GGCCGCGCAAAGTCGCCAGGGGCGACAGCGGCCCAATAGTAAAACAGAAAATAGCAGATCTCAGCGACCAGAGCACCTCAGAGCGAGATCTTTGGTGCGATAGGCTCTAAATAACAAAATAGGAGTTTCTATGACCCCGCATCCAGGCGGGAAAGCAATAGTAGCAAAAACCGCAAAACCAGCCTGGACCCCCCAGCGCGTTGCACGACTAGCGCGCTGGCCCACGCTAGCTCAAAGGCCCAGGAAGGCCGGAAGTTAGGTAAAAGCGGCTCCTAGAGGAGCCTAATGGAAGCAAATGAAAAGGAAAAGACCTTTCAAGTGCTCTAGACACAAAAGAAAGGAAAATTACACTAAAG
>NW_027160819.1:0-372 GCF_002600585.1 Cystoisospora suis
TTTCTTCTTCTTAATTCTCTTTAGTCTGTCTTTGTATGTGTCTTTCGTTCGTGTGTAGAAAGGAACATCCTCGTGTATTTATGCTAAAGGAGAAGATAAGAATTACCTGCGCACTCCTGTCGTTCCAGACGTGAGTAGCGCGGCGCCTGTGGATATGAGATTTCGAAAAGCCTTCGAGTATCGAGGCTCCTATCTCGATCTTGAAAGAGAGAAACTTAAAGTTAAGGTATGTATGCTCTCTCCTCTCCTTACATTCTTACGCGCTCCAATTACCCTTGATCCACACATCTCATACAAACTCTTCTCCCCATCCTTCCATATAGAGATATATGTAGATAGATATGTGCAGGTACATACATGTAAATATATACA
>NW_027160819.1:884-3371 GCF_002600585.1 Cystoisospora suis
TCTTTAATCTATCTATCTTTATGGTGGGAGACTCTACTGATGTATCGTGTACAGCACACCCAATGTGCCAGTTTTATCTACACACCTAGTGTGTATATACACTCAGATATATATACATATATACACATATATAGATATATATTCATGTGTATGTGTGCCATGACCGATAGTTCTGTGTATGTGGTATGTGTGTGAACTTTATGCAGGTACCTACACATCCGTCTGTGCTGCACGTATGTAATATGTATGTATATGCATGTGATGCACATATATATATATATATTCATGTATATATATATGTATATGCGTGTATTTCTGTGTATGTGTATGTGTGTAGGTTTGGGAGTATCGTAATTGGACTCTTAATCATTTAGAGGCCGTTTTCGAAGAGGCCCTTCTAACCCTCGCCACGGGAGAAACCCACGTCGAAAGAGACCTCTACAAATTTATCAAAGGTATTCACAACGATATATATATATCTATATATCTATGTGTATAGATATATGCATGCATCATGGAATGCACACATAGCAACTTTCTTCTTCTCCTCCTCTTTGTGTTTTTCTCTAGACTTCTCGCGAACATGTCGACTTCGCATGGATGGAGAAGCACTTATCTATCCATGTATCTAATCATACATATGTAGATATATATATGTATCTATATATCTTCGTATAGGCACACGTGCATACATGTAGACACTTGACTGCCTGTGTGGTTTATACATTTTCTTCTTCTTCTTCTTCTTGCTCTTTCGTCTTGTGCCTTTTTTCTCTCTGGCAACTCGGAGTTCTGTACAAGACTCATACGTATATGTATATATGTATACGCTGTATATGTATATGCCTTTCAGAGAGAAGGAATACAAGGAGGGTGGAGATTGCTGTATGATACCTTTCTTGCCTCTCTTTCAGGACAGTCTGCTTAGGCTTTTTTCCTCTCGATCTATCTCTTATGCTTTCCTCGCTCTCTTCATGTCAGAATTGGATCGCTCTCTATCCAGTCGAAGTGTCCCACATACACTGAAGAGGATCAGAGATATCTAGACATATCTCTATAGAGCTATCTATCTCTCAGGTGTATGTACACCACCTCTGTCTGTCCTGACCCCCAGTCTATCTCTTCCTGCTTGGGTTTATACTTCTTTATCTCTGCTTTTTGCTATCTATCTCCTTCGAATCCATCTGTCTGTCTCTCTCCAATCTGTCCCTCTTCAATCTCTTTCTATCTTACTTCTCCCTTTAATCTATGATCTCTCTCTCTGTCTCTCTCCTGTCTGTGTATCTTTTTGGTAGGTCGTCGGTCAAGGAGGTGTCGTATAAGTTTCCATTTATATTTTCAGGAGTTGTATGACTTCGAGCTCTCCTTTGTCAAATGGCGTCTCGTCAGAATTTCCTCTGCGACGTCCATACAGAGGAAAGTGAGCGACCGGAGAAAGGTGGGCGCCCTCATTGCGGAGAAGTCTCTCCCTAAGAGAAGGCACGTAGCTGAAAGAGCCAAGTATGCTATACAACAAAGAAGAGTCAAAAAAGAATTGCATAAACGTCAGACTCTCAAGTAAGCTCTTCTTCTTCTTCTTTCTCTTTCTTCGATATATCTACACCTACTCGTCAGCCCAACTACCCGCACCCGCCTACATAGATAGATGGATATATACATATGTATATACACATATGTATATATATGAATATGTATATACAGGGGGAGAGAGAAAGAGTGATGGATATCTGAAGGTCTGCTAGTATAGTATGTGTATGCATGCGTGTATATATCTGTATGCTGCCGTTGGCTGGAAAATGTCTTTTCGCTTCTGTAGACGTCGTTTGAAGATAAGAGACGCGACGGAGGCTGGTCGGGGATACTGAGGGGAGGATAGAAGAAGACATACCTACACGAGCGACAGACGTTAGCCCGTATAGACACATATGTCACCCTACACTACCTCTATACATATACACATCTACAGGCAGACATCTATATAGAGATAGATTAAAGATAGAAGAAGCTAGATAGATACATTAAGGATAGATAGATGAAGATAGATAGACGAATCGTGGAGGACATGTGCTTCGGCCGTGGTAGAGACACTTCGTGCCAACTCGGGAAAGCGAGGGATCTAGGACGTGAAAGACACACAGCAAAAGAGAAAAGAAGAAAGAGAAAGAAAGAAAGAAAGTAAGAGTGTCTTTGTATCCCCTGTGGGTAGAATGACCTGGGGGGGTCATCCGTCTGTACGCCTCTCAGTCGGTCCCTCTCCATGGAAGCGAAAGAAGCGTCACTGTCTCTCTCTACAGCGCAAGAATAGAAAAGAAAAGAAGACGAAAATGGGGAATTTCACTTTACTTCTTTGGGTTTCTTACATTATTCATCTCTAGTCTATATCGATTAAGGACACATCCCTCCGCGCTTTCCCTCCTCTCTTCTCTCTAGTTCGATCTTCAACGTTCACAAGGCCTCTCACCTCTCTCTCTATCTATCTTCAATCTA
>NW_027160819.1:3459-3899 GCF_002600585.1 Cystoisospora suis
CTTCAGAGATCGATGGAGTCTAAGCGCTGCAGCTCCTGGGGGGAATTTGTCAAGTCCCTATTCTCAGCATGGAGACAGTCTGCGTGTAGGGACTTCCGCTTTATCTCCAGGTGTGTTGAGCCGTCAGCATATGCGAGGGAATACGCACTTATTGGGTCGAGGTGGAAAGCACTATTCTCATCGCGGGAGCTCTCGACCTTCTAGCCTAGGCCCTGGAGGTCGTCGTCTCTCCACGTCTCTCCATGACCGTCTGAGTGGGGAGCTCTCGGAGCATTCGCAGTCGAGAAGAAGAATGGAGGGAGGGGGAGAAGGAGACGTTCCAGGGGGAGGAGGGCCTTTTGAAGAGATCGAAGAGCTATTTTTCCTCCATCAGAACACCTTGTTGCTATCGGATGAGGACGCCCGAGTGCCGATCGCCGCAAGAAGAGACGATTCAAGTC
>NW_027160820.1:0-241 GCF_002600585.1 Cystoisospora suis
CAACATCAATCAATTTTAGGGACCACGAGCTCCCTAGCGTGAAAAGAACAGAGCCGGAGAAGCAAACGGGAGAGCAGCAGACCGACGCACATCAAGTGCAGAAGCCGCGAATACGACAAGCAGATCGAACAGAGTCTCCAGAGGCCAAGAACGGCCAGATCACGCACTCGGCAACCCAACAATCAAGAGACGGGCTTAACAGAAGCATATCGGGAAAGGAACAGCCCCGGAGAAGGCGAAT
>NW_027160820.1:512-977 GCF_002600585.1 Cystoisospora suis
GCGGCTTTGCGCGGCACCAAAGCCCCGCACCGCCTTGAAATTAGTTCAGCTGGAGAGAGGAGAAGAAGAGGTATCTAGCGGTACCCGAATTATAGCCGTAGGAGCAAATTTAGGAAAAACGATGTTTTGCACCGACAGAGCTGCGGACCGGCGCAGGTGCCGTTTACCCCGCAACTCGCGTATAGTGGGGCACGAATTTGGCCGATCTCAGCGGCCAGGCCACGTAGAGCAATAATGCGAGATGCGTTAGGCACTTTTCAGGATTTTAGGAGTTATTCTAACCCCGCATTGGGGTAACGATATCTTTTTCTGTAAGTTCGCGACGACCGGACTTCCCGACTCACCCGCGCCGCCACGCCAAGTAGCACGGCAGCCACATAGCATACACACAAGACCAGTAGGGCTCCTAGTAAAGCCTAATAAGTGTCATAAGGATAAAGAAGTCTATCCGGAGCCTCGAAGCTC
>NW_027160821.1:0-330 GCF_002600585.1 Cystoisospora suis
CAAGTTAACCTACCTCGGTGGAATACACGGGTTCTGCGCGTGCGGAAAGTTCACCGGGGTTCCTTGACTTGAGCACGACCTCTCTTTACCGTGATCTCAGCGGCTGTGGCCTCCTCCGCGTATGGGAAGGCTCTGTCTCTCTCTGGACAGCCTCGCCTCGACGTGCGATCTCAATGGCTCGGGCGGTCCTAATGCTTGACGCGCCTCTCTCCGCCTCTGCAGGCCTCCTCAAGGTTACTCTCTCTATCCGTACTCGACGCTTCGACTGGAACCTCCTCCTTCTCGCAATTCCGTCCTCTTGCGAATCTTGGCACATGTGTCTGGTCCGGG
>NW_027160822.1:0-361 GCF_002600585.1 Cystoisospora suis
CACTATGCATATACGCTCAACTCAAACATGGACATGTAAATAGCGCTGCGAGTTTCGCTCGTACGGAGCTGAAACCTAGCGCAATCGACTCCCCTCGATCTCCTTTCAACTCCCAGAGGTCGTGGGGGGTCCCCACGAGCTCCCTAGGCTTCGTTAGTCTCCTGCACATGATGCCGGCGTTCTTCGGGCTTCTAAAAAAAGACGTGCAGCACTTCCCCCCCTGCCGACACGTCCTCCCGGGCTTGCTAGCCCTTCAGTTGGGGTTCTTTGAGTCGTGTGAAGCTTGTTAGCCTTCCCTAGAAGGCCTAGACGCTCTCTAATGCACCTGGGACTTCAACCTGAGGTACCGGCGTGTCCCTTT
>NW_027160823.1:0-211 GCF_002600585.1 Cystoisospora suis
TCTACATACACGTGACCATACAGAGATATACATACGTACATACCTATACATACTCACATAGATAGACAGACATACATGTTGGTAGACATGTATCTTCATACATATTCGTACACGCAGCACCAGTAGAAGATGTGAGTCTTCAGCCAAGCAGAGACTACACCCCCGGCACATACAGATGGACTTCTGTCTCTCTCTCTTTCTACATATACAC
>NW_027160823.1:690-1140 GCF_002600585.1 Cystoisospora suis
TATATATATGTATATACATATTCGTGTTTATAAAGAAACGTATTTCAGATTTCTATTCTGTACCGTTTAAGATCACTAGAACGGGAAGATTAGGATACACACATAAGCGTATCTATATGGATTTGATCCGTCTCTCTATCTCCCTCAATCTATCCATCTATGCCATATCATACAGATACACATACATGTGTGCGTATCTCTAGTTGCTATAGGAACATATATATATATATATATTGGGAGAAGAGGGTGAAGAGAGAGAATTTCATCACATCCGTTAAAACAGAAGTATCCCCCTCCCTCTGACCATCTTTCATCGATCCTTTTTCTCTCTCTCTCTCTTTCGATGTTTTGCTCTCTAGATGGTTACGAAAATACCGTCTCCTCTCTCTCTCTCTGCATGACTGCATGCACTTGTCAAGGCGAAACATAAGACGCTTCAACGCCTCTCTC
>NW_027160823.1:1266-3629 GCF_002600585.1 Cystoisospora suis
GAGGAGAAGAAGAAGAAAAGACTTTGAAGAAGATTGCCCGGCCTTACTTCGTGAGATCGTAGACAAGGAGAGCCCCAGCGGCCCCTCTGTAGTAGCTCCGCGTGACTGATCGATATCTCTCCTGGCCCGCCGTGTCCCATATCTGCAGTTTTATACGACGCCCCCCTATACTGATGAGTTTACTGCCAAACTCCACACCTATCGTATGGCTTGAACCTTTCTTGACTTGGGAACCAAAGAGAAGAAGAAGAAGGTGAAGAAGAAGAAGAAGAAGGAGAACAAGAAGAAGAGGAAGGACGACAGAGCAGTCGATTCGTGTCATCCCCATAGCCAGCGCACAAGCATCATGAAGAAAAAAGGAGAGAAAGAAAGAAAGAAGAAGAAAAGAAAGAGACGTCATTCATAAATGAAGGAGACAGCGTTGATAAAGAAGAAGAAGAAGAACGATAGACACGAAGAGGGGCAAAGAGCTGGAGATACATGTACCTATGGAGAGGAAGACTCATAGATAGATAGATAGATACGTGAAGATACATACTTAGAGACACAAAGAGAGAGGGAGAAAAGTCTCGATATATACGGGGTCACATATACACATATGAATATACACAGATATTTTTCGTACGTACATGCAGTTTTGTATACACATAAATACAACTCCTCTCTGCAGACGTGTATACAGATCAACACACAAACTCTATCTATCTATCTATGGAGATGGATAGATCTCTATACTTGTAGGCAGACAAATAAATAGATCGATAAAAGAAAGAGCTGACTGAATTTCCCCAATGAATTCTTGTTGAAGAGATAGAACATATGCACATCCCGCAGCCAGTTGTAGTGTAGTGTACATACACCCCAGAACCGAGAAGCTTCGTCTCTCTCTCTCTGTTCGTGTAGATACACTCGACTATCCACACGAGCTGTCGAGATGAACTTCAGTGGACAGAATACATACACAGAAAGACAGACAGAAGGAGAAAGAAGAACGCGAAAGAAAAGAAGAAGAAAAGAGCAGAAAGCTTCTCGTCCGAGAGAGTTAAAGACAGACCAGTCAAGGCAATTCACAGGCAAAGCAAAAGACGAACCAAGAAGAAGAAAAAGAAGAGAAGAGATGGGATGCGGAAAGAAAGAGAAATCGAAAGAGAAACAAAGAGAAAGAGAGAGAGAGAGATAGATTGACAGGTGCTAGGGAGAGCTTACACTTGTTCTCGATGAACTGATGTAGGAGGCAAGACTTTCCTGCGCCTGCATCCCCTATGATAATGAACTTGAAGAGATAGTCATACTCGTCTCCCCCACCCTTCTCCTATTCGATCACAAATAAACCGACACACACAAAGACAGACAAAAGATCTACACAAACAAAGAAAGAAAGAACTATACTTGACCTGTCTACATATCTTCAATCTATCTATGTTGGGTCCGCGCATGCACGATGGGCATCTACCTATCTATCTATCCCTAGTCTATCTGTCTATGCATGCACATATAGATGAGAACATGTATAGACGTGAGAGACGTACATGTAGAGAAGTAGAGATGATGGATAGATAGATGAATTGAGGATAGAAAGATAGATATGTATGTAGATAGATAGATTGGTAGATAGATAGATAGATAGGTAGATAGATAGATAGATTAAAGATAGATAGATAGATAGATAGATAGGTAGATAGATAGATAGATTAAAGATAGATAGGTAGATAGATAGATAGATAGGTATAACTTTCTAGAGACACCGTGGTGAAGACGTGAATAGAAGAGACATGCAGAAAAGACACCCCTCGAGAGAAGTGTTCAATCAACCTCTGACAACTTCAGATCTTTGCACTGTTGCTCTTCCCTCTCTATCTTTCTGTCTAGTTATCTCGGCTCTAACTACGTATTTCTCTTTCAGGAGCTAGGAGCATTCTTAAGTCAGCGGGCGAAAGAAAGAAACAGAGGGATCCGTTCTTCATGTGAAGAGACGAAAGAGAAGTCTATTTGTGAAGAAGCAAAGATAGGGACTTACTAGAGAGGGAAAGGCAAGAATGAAAGATGAGAGACAAGAGAATAAAGAAAGGAAAAAGAAAACGCCTCTCTATTTAAATCATCGAAGGCACATAAGAGGTGTAAGATGAAGAGAGTGAAAGTAGACTCTCTCTCTTCTTCTTCTTTTCTCTGTGTTGGTCTTGTTTTCTTTCTTTACCTTAGCATGAAAGTCCGCCATCCTCCTCCCGCCTAACAGGAGAAAGAAGAAAAGAAAGGAAAGAAAGAAAAGAAAGAAGTGAGCTAGAGGATGGATGTGTAGGCCCAGGAAGTAGGGAAGGAGAGAAAGAAGAAGAAGGAGGAGACGTCTTTCTTTCTTCGTGAAGATG
>NW_027160823.1:3756-5547 GCF_002600585.1 Cystoisospora suis
CAGTTACCAACTACACAACGAAAGAAAAAAAGAAAGAGAGAAAGAAAGAAAGAAAGAGAGAGAGAAGAGCTAGAAAATCGAGAGCTCCTGTTCCTATGAAGAAGCAAGAGGTCAAGTGACGACAGACAAGAAAAGAGAAGACAAAGAAAGAAAGAAAGGAGAAAGATCTCTAGAGAGGAAGGAAGAAGGAAAGCGTTGGAGAGAACGAGAGAGAAAGACGGGGTGAAGGAAAGAAACACTTGATCTGGATGAGAGGAGAAATGAATGGATGAAAGAAAGAAAGAAGCCCAAATAAAGAAGAGAAATGTTGAGTTCTTCGATGAAGCGGAAAAAGACAAGAAAGCGACAACTGTGAAGAGAGAGGAGAAAGAGAAGATGGGATGTACAAAACACTCCAGAAAGAAAGAAAGAAAAGGAGGGCGAAAGGAAGAAGAAAAGAAAGAAAGAAAGGAAGAAGAGAGAGGAGACAGCTTGGAGAGTAAATTTCTCGAACGAGAGATAGACGACTATACACCGTACTATAGAGGGGAGACTGATATGCTTATATGCAACTCTAAGAAACGAAGACAAGAAAGAAGGACATTCTTGACGGCATCAAAAGAAAAGAAGTCTGACACCTGTCTCACAAAAATACACTCCTTTCTTGTTTTCTCCCTTCTCTCTTCTTCTTCTCCTCTCTTTCATTCTATCTGCTGACTCGAAGAATCTCCAGGAACGCGTGAAGAAGAGGGGGGGGAGGGGGGAGGACAAGGAGAAATAAGAAGAGGGATAGTACAACTAAGAAAGATTCTGTTTCTTTGCGAGAAAGCAGGAGGGGACAGAAGAAAATGACGAGGAAGAGGATCTCTGAACTGAAAGAAGAAAGAGACGAAAGAAATCTACAGACAAGAGGAAAGAAGAAGAACAAGAGAGAAAGATGGTCCTAGACGACATGCATACGAACATCAACTCAGGTGAAGGAGAGAAAAAAAGAAAGAAGACTATACATCGAGGGAGAAAGAGAGAAAGGTGAAGAAGAGACAGGAAGACAAGCCTGTTGAGAATAAGAAGAGACCGACGATGAACGAGAGAGAGCTTTGGAGACAAGAGAAAATAAGGCGGAGAAGAAATGTGAGGAGAAAGAAGATGTCCCTTCTATCTATGTCCCTCTATCTGATTTGACTGAAGGAATGAACGTTTGGTCCGAAAGAAGCAAAGAAAGGACAAATGGCCCGTTCACCAAGAGGAGACAAGAGCTAGCTCCTCTGCGCTTACTAGGCTTCTTCTCAAAAAGGACAGAAGAACAAAGAAAGATGAGATTCCCTTGTATCGATTCGCTTTTCTCTTATGGGAGAAAGGAAAAGAAGAAAGGCGATGCGATTCTTCTTTCTTTCCTATCTCTTTCTTATCTCTTTCTCTCGCTTCTCTCTCTCTTTCTCTCTCTCGAAACATCACCCCAGTTGGACAAGAAGGGAAAGAAAGAGAGGAGATGACTAGAGAAGAAGGAGGAAAGAAAGAGAGACAAAGGACAAGAGAGAAAAAGAAAGAGAAAGAGACTGGAAAAAGGATGTACGTATCTCTCTCTCTCTATCTAGCTATCCGCTGAGAAGGATGATGAACGAGAAAGAAGATAATACGTGCTCATCCATCATACACTCATTCGGAGAAGGGGGTGAGAATCGAGTCGAAGAACAAGAGAAAGCTAACGGTGACGAAAAAGGAAAAAAGATAGACGAGAGAGAGCTTAATTTTGCATTTATGAACAGACAGACAGACAGGCGGAAGAGCGAAATGAAAGAGAGAGAGAGAGAG
>NW_027160824.1:0-12410 GCF_002600585.1 Cystoisospora suis
TTTTTGTGTTCTCTCGAGGGCACGTGTGCATGCACGCATGCATACCCCCCTATCAAGAGCCTCTGTCTATGTCGATCTTCATAGATTCTTAATCTACGTCTAAGCACATATACATATGATGTATACAGTACATAGAGAAGCAAGAGAAACACAGGTGTATATACAGCACAAAGATGAAGGAGCGAGGAGGTGTTGTGTGTAGGAGAGAAGGCCAGAGTAGGATGTATGGAAATATAAGAAACAGACTAGAGTCGGAGAATGAAGGCGCGGGAAGTCACTCGAAGAACAGCGCNNTACACGTACTCCCATACCTAAGTGAGTAAAGAAAGAGTGAGAAAGAAAGAAAGAAAGAAAAAGATAGAAAGAAAGAGAAAGGAAGAAGAAAAGAGGAGGTTGCAGAAGAAGAATTGCCTATCTGCATGGTAGACTTTGTGGACACGCCAAGACATATCCAGGGAGAGTCCTATCTTTGGCTGATTCAGATCTCCATATGTCTACAGTCCTTCTACTCCTTCTTATCGTCACTTCCTGTTAACTGTACATACACTCCACGCACACATACAGATCTCCTTCATCCTCTATGTTTGCCTCTACTCCCTTAGATGGTCTACACGAAGCGAGTTCCATATGTACATATATCAAGCAAAAGGAAGAAAGGCATCTATATCCCCTCACACATATAGATATACTTCAGGTCCCGCAGACTACCAGAGAAAGCATATCTGTAGATCGACCACCAATCTTTCCTAAGAGTCAAAGAAACTTACTAAAAGTGAACTGAGACGGAGGGAGAGAAGAATGACCCGGAGAAGAAAGATACACACCTCCCCCTGCTCCTCCTTGGTAAGGAGGTGCAGGAGCAGAAATGTACCGATGTGAAGCCAACATCTACAAAGAAGAACAAGCAAGCACAACTAGACACCTTCTGCTCTACTTACGCTGTATAAAGAGAAACACACACCTATCTATGGAGAGAAATGTAGGCATTTCTATGTGTGTAAACACGTATGAATATGTACGTGGAGCCCGAGGTGACAGGTAGGCGGTAAGAAGGTAGAGTGTATATACAAGAGGAGTGAAGAAGGAAACAAAGAGAAGGACCCGGATATGCAGCCGGGAAAGTGCCTCCTTCACAAGATGTAGGAGTTTGCAAGACTTGATTTACAGGGTACATTCATCATCTTCAGACATAGAAAGATACGCACGTCTATCTCCAGGCATGGACCACCCGTCTCACATAGAGATATGGAAAGATGCTATATATGTTTATATCCCACCTGTGTATTTGCATAATAGCCAAGACGCGTCCTGTAGCCATAGATAGGAGCATCTCTCTGTATACATGCATATGTATATACATCTATATATATAACGCCTGCAGATACACCTAAGGTAGGGAGATGGTTAGATAAGACAGGCGAGTGAAATTCCCGGATGCTGATGGGGAGATTTTCTACGGGTTTGAAAGAGTGTTCTGTTTCTTCCTTCAGCCAGTTATGCTAGATAGATGAGGCTTTGCTTAACAGACCGATGCATACACTCAAAGAAGATAGACATAGAGGTACTCTATGAAGAAAGTCGTCTTGATATGTGGTCATGCTAATGTCTAGAGAGAGATGAAAGAACACTTAAGAAAGAGAGGGAAGAACCCTCTGTATAAGAAGTGTTGGAAGAGGAGTGAATTGAGAAGGGTCTTCTATCACTCCTTGCTCAAGAAGAGAAGATAAACTATGCTCACGTGACGTCTATCATCTCTTTTGTTCTCCTTTAGATCTCTTTTGCTTGCCCTCTTCTTCTTTCAAACTGTGACGCAGACTAGAGAATCTTTGACCCTTCATGATTTCTATTGACTCCTCTTGTCATCCCAAAACAGCTCTCCTTTCTCTTTGCATGAAGATAACGAGGTGTATGTACACTCTACCCCTTATTCGCTCTCTCTCTACGTCATTCAGTCAAAACCATATGAGGCCCCGCCCAAGCAACTAACGAGGCGCAGATCGACTTCCCTCCCCGCTTCCTTCTCAGAGAATCTCCATTCCCTCGAGAATTTCTTCCTTTACTTCTCTCTTTACTTTCTTGCAAAAGGGGAGAAAAGAGGTGAAAAGAACACAGGAAATCCACGGCTCGTTAGTGTGAGAAAAGTCGGGATGTGGAGTCACAATTGCAAAGAGAGATGAGAGCTAACAGCTAGCTGTGAATTAACTCACCATCCGCTCTACTCAACTCATCCGTCCCTCTGTAGTCTTCTTACCTTGCGAAGAAGAAGAGGATGAATGAATGGAGAAAAGAAAGAAAGGATCGATACCTGATACCTCGTTGTTCAGGGAAATGAAAAGCTGACGGGAAGAATCGAGAAGAACGCAAAGAAAAGCGAGAAGAAAACCAGAGAGAAGTGAACGGCTCCTCTTCCTGCTGCTGGAGTTCACGATGGATGGGGGTGCGTGCCTCTGGGTTGGCTAGTCGATCGATCGCCCATCAATCGACACAGAGGGAGGAGGAGAGAAGCAAGCGCGCATGCACCAACCCCTTCTTCTTTCTCAACGTCAACGAGCTTGCTTCTCCCTTGTTTTCTCCTCTTTCCTTAGAGACATACAGATCGTTTTTCTCTTCCTCTTTCATTAGACGAAGAGACCTTAATAGCTGTTTTCCTCAGAAAGGCGAGAGCTTCGCTCCACTATATGAAGAAGGAGAAGAAGATAGTTGGAGACTCCCTATCTAGACAGCTTCGTTTCTTTCGCGTTGCCTTCTCTTTTACAACTCTTTCTCTCGAGTTGTCTGTAGAGTTTTCTCTCCTCTAGTCTCTTTCGGATAGGTTCGAGTTCCTTCTTTTCTCAGTGTCTTTTCTCTATAAATCTCCCTTTCGTAACGTGTCTTTCCATCAATCTAAGTCGGAGTTGTCACGACTACCACACCCGGGGACAAACAAGAGCATTACGACGCAAGTCTTTCATCTCTTTCGTTAGTTCTTCGCTTCTTTTTCCCTTTCTTTCTCTCTTCTCTGTTTATGTCTCATTGTACTTTGGGTCTTTCTCTTTTTTTCGGCCGTTTTCTTTTTAATTCTTTTTCATCTCGCCTTCTCGCGCCTGTGACTGTCTTCTTTTCTTGGGATAGGTTCAAGATAGCAGTCATCGTAAATAGGAGTATTCGTGATAGAAGACAGAGGGAGAGGGAGGCGGCCTGTGCATGCATGGATGGCTGGGCCTTCTCTGTGTTTTCGCTTCTCTTTGGCACGAAGGAGGTTCTCTCTTAACTAGCTTAGATTCTAAGCACATTCTCTGTAATGGCTACCTGCTGCCTTACCACAGGAGCGGTCGATTGAACCTTCCTCCTGTATCAAATTTCCTTTCCTTGTATCGAATCTTAATCATATAGATGCATCTTTATGTACTGTCAGAGACCTCGCTCAGGCTTGCTCGTCTATTCATATACGCAGAGATAGATAGATTAAAGATAGATAGATAGATAAGCCAGGTGTATGTACATACACATGATGATAGAGAGGTGTTTTATCCCCCTTGGGAGGTCGATTTGTTTCTCTTTTTCTAGGAGCAACAGAATGATTTAACTCTCGCTTCTTCTATGCAGCCGGAGTATGGAGTGGTCCAAGGAAATGTTTCTCCGTACATTCGCCTTTTTCTCTTTCTCTCTGTCTTTCTCTTCCTCTGTAACTCTCTAATGCTTAGAATGACTTTTCTTCTCGTATCTACAGAAGAGAAGAAGGCGTGTGAAAGACAAACAGATAGAGACACCCACCTCAAAACATTCTTCTTTCTTCTCTCTCGTCAAGACACTTCTTTCTTCAAGATTCTTCTCTTTCTTCATCTCTTCCTTTCTTGTATTTTTCTTCTTTCTCTTCAATTCTTCAAGAGAAAAGCTTCTTTCTTTCTGTCATGCTCTCTTTCTTGACAAGAAATCTCTCAAATAACAATAGCTGAGTGTCCCTTTATCTATCTTCTTCTTCCTCTTCTTCTTCTCTCTCTTGTTTCTTATATTCGGTCGACATGGGGAAGCATAAGCATTCGAAGGATAAGTTGTATATCGTCCAGAGCGAGTATGCGTCAGAATGGGGTGGCTTCAAAACGAAACCTCTGCAGTTGCCTTATAAGGCTCTTCCTTTCTTCTGCTGGTGAGGTCACTCTTCTCTCTCTCTTCTTCATCTCTCTTTAAATCAGACTTCTCTCATCTGTATCTACACGTCTCAAACTCGGAAACAGGCGTATACTTATCTATCTATCTTTAATCTATCTATCTAGCTATCGTTCACCCCTCTATTTATATTTAATTGATCTATTTATGTCTGATCTATCTTTAGTCTATCTTCTATCTATCTATCTTGAATTCATCTATCTTTAATCTATCTATTTTTATCTACCTATCTATCTGTTTGCGTCCGTACCTGAAGTTCGTGTAGTCTCTTTTGGAAAAGCTATGAGATAGTTAGAGATGTCTCCGTCTGTTGATATAGCTATACCTGAAGTGTATCTACATACGCCCGCGCCTTTCCCTACGAGGAGAATCCACGTGTCTCATATGCGACTTCATTTGCTTGTATCGTGAGTAATATGTAGGAATGAACGCTACTGGGCCTAGTCTTTTTCGGAGTTTACATCTATGAATTTGACTGTATCTACACCGTACAGAAAAATGTAGAGGTGTGTGACCGTGTGTGTTTCTTGCGTGTATGTACACGGAAGTTGTCTCGTTCTATAGAAGGAAAGAGAGAAGAAGGAGACAGGCACAACGGTGTGTGCCTATAAAGACATTCAGAGTGGGAAGCTAGCTGGCTAGCTAGGATACCCTCGGGCACCACTCACTTCTTTCTCCCCTAAGTCTACAGAAGACACCATTCCTTTCCACCTTCTGCATCCACAAACTCCTACAGTCTTCATAAACATACATACACATCAATATTTTCGGTTCTCCGAAGAGCAGCCATTCATCTGTATATATATATATATAAATAAAGTCTATAAATATGTATGTCTCCACGTATATATGTGTATATATGAGTGTGTGTGTATATTGTCTCTATTGTGTTGTCTCGTCTGATAGTCTGTAAGCGTCTCCATTCTGCCCCTTCTCATCCTTTGTCTCTCTGTCTTCTCTTGTTTTTTTTTCTTCTTCTCTTTCTTTTATCTCTTTCCTTTTCTCTTCTTGCGTAGTGGTCTTTCGTTACGACCCTTTGAAGAAGCTGTATGTACATCGGACGGGATTGTCTTTGACCCTGCGAATATTCTCCCGTATATAAAGCGATATAGGAGAAATCCTGTCACCGGGAAGCCTCTTTCTGCAGGCGATTTGGTTCCTCTTCATTTCCACAAGAACGCTGAAGGCGAATATCACTGTCCTATCACATACAAAGTCTTCAATCGCCACACCCACATCGTCGCCAATAGAAAGACAGGTCATGTGTATAGCCATGACGCTATCGAAAATCTATGCAAAAAGCCCAAGTCTTGGAAGGATCTCCTAACGGGTAAGGCGAGGAGGTGGGAGAATAGGAAGGGGGGGGGATATTCAGAGAGCGAAGTTAGGAGATGAGGGAGGATGAGGAGAGAAGTAGGTGAAGGAGCTTTATACAAGGAAGGAATTGGGTATATAGTCGTTCTTCGTCTCTTGTTTTCTGTATCTCTTTGCTTCTACCAGTATAGACACTCTCTTCTTTGCTCAGCGTGCTTTCTCTTGGTTCGGTTTATCTAGGAAGAGAAGCACAAGAGCATGCATTTCTCTCTCTTGAACCTACGCTATCTCACTGTGAGGGGGGGGGGGGAGGAGGAGAGCCGAGATTGCAAGAGAAGCATATGTCTTACGCAAGACTACGTAGGTTGGCTTTGCATGCGGCTGTCTATGTCTTTTCCGTTGCTTCTTTTCGTTACCTTGCATTTAGAATAGAGAGGTGGGCGGTTTGTCATTGGTAGATCTCTAATAGAAAACGTAAAGTCACTCTCTCTGAGGATCTCCTCTTCTTTTCTGCATGCATGCATCCGATTCTTTTCTTCTCGTCTTTTTCTCCGAAATGTCTCTTGTACAGGGCAGCCTTTTTCTTATACAGATATCATACACATTCAGAATCCTGCAGATGCGAAGACGCGGTGTATCGAAAGCTTCTATCACGTCCGAGAAGGTAAGGCTAGGCGATTAATCGGGGGGAAGGCAGGGTGTTCATAGAGTGTCTGTAGGCCTAGTTATGCCTATGTAGATAGATATAGACAGAGAAAGGGAGTGCGTGTGAAATGTATCTATCTGTATCGTTATACATCTCTCACGTATACCCACTATGTCTCTCTCGTCCCATACATATTTGATACACAGACCACTTGTCGTACGTCGGGATTACGGTTCTATGTGCCTTCCCGCAGAGCAGCATGTATATACACTTCTTTCTTCTATGTATACATAGAGGCACGTGCATGCTATATATAGATATATATATGCTGTATACGTACTTCACATGTTTGTATAGATCTATGTGGGGTCTTGGTGTGTAGGGCCAGATTTTCATCCTTTTCTGCTGTAGTATGTTGACGCTATATTATATCTTTACAGTATGGTCGGGTACATAGCCTTCCATATCTCTGCGTGTATGTATTGTCTTTCTCACTCTTTCTTTCTCTCTCGACTTTCTTTTTTTTTCTCAGGGCAGGCCTCCGATTCTCCGCCTGTGGCTGCTGTGGGGGTTCCTGCGGAGAAGGATAGTATGAAGCCAACAGTGAAGAAGACAGAATGGATGGACCGAATATTAGCCGAGGTGGGAGAAAAGGAAGGGGAGAAGAAAGCGACTCACAATAAGCTTATACCGAATATGCATGCAACGGAAGCAGAAGAAAAGAAAGAGGGAGAGACAAAGAACGGAGAGAAGGGAGGAGAAGGGGACACTGAAGAAAGGAAGAAGAAATCTGGAGAAAAAGACACATCACCTCTCAAACATAGTCTCTATACTACACATCGGTAAGCGAAATGAAGAAGAAGAAGAAAAGAGTGTTTCCTCGGCTCTCTTTCTTGGGTCCTTTCCTTCTTTCTTTCTCTCTCTCTTTCTTTCTTCTGTTCTTTCTTCTATCTCTCAATGCTGTCCTTGTCACGAGCATAGCTTCATGCATCTCTCGAGCGAGTTGCTTCGACGTCCCTCTGCATGTGCAATGTACTACTCTCCAGCCCCTCTCTTATCGTCTTCTCTTTCTTTCTGTTCCCCGCCGTTTTTCTTTTTAGCTCTACAGACCATTTGTCGAGCATCATGCCGCTGACTCTGTGTGTGTGTGTATCTCTTTCTCTCTGTCTCTCTCCCTCTCTCTTCTTCTCTCTCTCTCTGTATATATATGTATAGATCTATATCTATATAGAATGTATACATGAGTTCTCCTTGATAGAGTGGTGCCATCCTTACGTCAGTGGTGGGAGTATGTAGTCGTCTGTGTAAGAGAGTGGGGCTCTTTAAGGCATCACCACACAGTCTACTACGTCATTCACAGCCCTCTTCCTCCTTGCTTTTCTATCTAGTGATATAGTCGCGAGAATTCGAGATAATCTACAGGAGTATGAAACTTCTCTTTCTTTTCTCCCTCTGTTTCTTACCTAGTATAACATTCTGAACGCAACTCATACACTCTCTTCATTTCCTGGACTTGTCTTTTCTACATCTATCTTTTCGTCTCTCTTTCTCCCTTCGTCTGTTCTTCCTTGAAAAGATTCTTCTATCTATCTTCAGTCTGTCTATCTATCTACCTATCTTTAGTCTCTCTATCTATCTGTAGTCTATCCAGTGTATGTGTCTTTCTCTCTCTCTCTCTCTCTGTGTATCTTTTTTGTCTGTAGAATGGCTGCAGGATTTACGTCTACAGTCGTGCAAGGATCGACGAAGCAGGAGTATCGTGTTTTAACAGAGAGAGAGAGAATGCAGCCTATCTACGACCGATGTAGAAAGTTAAAGAAGAAAGGGTATGCAAGTCTTACCCTTTCAAACACAGAGGGGGAGATAGCGATGCTTCTTCTGTCTCTTTATATTCTTCTCTAACTACAAGGAAGATCTTTCCTGGTGTCTTCTTCTTGTCGAGTGTCTTCAACATTAGGTGGCCCAGGAGAGACTGCTTTGCCTCCTGTCTTGTCTCTTTTTCTATGTCACTTTCTCTCTGTCTCTGGCTATCTATCTATCTCTGGAGGTCTATTGTGATATTGAGGACGACAGAGGGGTTGAGAGAGAGAGAGAGAAAGAGAGAGATAGAGACATGTAGGAGATATTTTTATGCACATCCATTCGCGGCGCACATGTATATATGATATATGATGTTACACCTCTAATTGTATATCTTATCTACTACATCTTTTTCTTACTCTAGAGTGCTAATCGGGAAAGAAAAAGAATCTACGGCTTGCTTCATGTTGTCTCACACTCTCTATAAGATTCTTCTTTCTATTCTTGTCTGCCTACTACACCTAGTCATCTATCTGCCGTGTCTACGGTGGACTGGTGTGTATGGACACTTCTCTACTGCCTGTCAGTGTACCTATCTATCTATCTATATCCATATACTTCTTTGTATCTGTCTATGTGCCTCTGTGTACTTCTTCATCTGTATGTATGTACTCTACTCGAGTGTGTCGCCTCGAATAGTGGTTCGGATAGGGGGCCGCCGGTGAAGCTCTAGTAGTTGTCTGGGAGCACCCGATCTTCTAGGAAGGAAGTTGCGTGGCATGCATAGACCTATGTAATCTACTCACGCTGACTCTCTCCTCGTGTCTCCACAGAGCGGACGTATACTATCCATCTATCTACCAACATATATATATATATGTATATATTTATGTAGGTAGATGGTTACAAAGAGAGAGCGACAGAAATGCGTGCACTTGTAGCCCCATATCTGGATGTGTAAGAGGCGTGGTGTGGAGTGCGTGGTAGTAAGAAGAGGAGCTCTCTGTTGTTTTCTCTTTTCTCTTTCTTCCTTTCTGTTCTCCTTGTAGCTACGTGCGCCTGGTGACGACTCACGGCAGCTTAAATCTTGAACTGCATGCAGATATGGCCCCTCGGACTTGCGATAGCTTCTTGCGGCACTGCGCATCCAAGTATTACGAAGACACGATCTTCCACAGGTAACTTTCCTAGACCGATCTTCAGGAGGATTACAGATTTACATATGCGAGAAGAGAGGGATGGGCTTCATACAGAGGGGGGGTAGATTTTCTAGGGGATGAAGAAAAGGTATATTGCTGATTCAAGTTCTCTCAGTCTTTCTTATATTCTAGTCATAGTCTTTCGAAGCGTTATCTAGTGGAGAAGACAAGGGGGGGATGTATGTAGCAGTGGATGGATCTATCAATTGAAGAGAATGGATGGTCGACACCCCTGCAGAATGTACGAGGGGGTGTGCCATTGCCGGGGTTGGGGTGTACATACATGCCTATTCGTATGTAAGTAGGTATTCATAGGTAACCGTCTTGGGCGTGCTTTTCAACCCTCATGTTTTCCTCGTGCCTAGAATTCTCGTGAAAGCAGCAGAGAGAGTTTGTCTTGGCGTGTCTTCTCAGTAGGAGATCTTTCAGTGGTGATCGAAAGACAAGGCGAGAGAGGATACAGTCGTCTGTTCTTTCTTACGAACTTCCAGCGTCGTAGGGGGGAGGAGACTGATGTATGTAGGGGCGAGTGAGTGACAAGCAGGCGATGTGACTAGACATAATTGTGTAGGACGTCTTTGTAGATAGGCTGGGGGTGCTGTCTCCCAAATGTTTCAGTGTATGTGCTTATACACTGTGTACATAAGCGTCGCTATACATGATCCGTGGAATTACCTATCTATCTATCTATATATATATATCTCTCAGAGCCACATTTCAACTGGTTATGACTGTCTTTAAGAGACGTTTATCACCCCCTTTAAATCCTTTCTCAAGCATGGAGAGTAGATCTTCTCCTAGGTATTTGTCTTTATCTTTCCCTTATGTAGATGTATAAAGAACTTCATGATCCAAGGAGGCCGAGCTGAACTTAGGCAGCCCTCCAAGAAGAATTTAGGTGTGAAGAAGAGCTCCGTCAGTTGCAGTGGCTTTAGCGATGGAAAGCCCTTCGAGGATGAGTTTGACAATCGGCTTACACACGAAGGCATAGGTATTGTCTCCATGGCGAATAATGGGACGAAGCATGCAAATCTCTCGGAGTTCTTTATCACCTTCAAGTCATGCACACATCTCAACAACAAACATACTATCTTCGGAAGAGGTAAGGAAGCCTCTCTATTCTTCTTCTTCTTTGATCTCGGTGTCCTTTTCTTTTCTCTTCTTCCTTTTTGCTTCCAAGTTATTCAGAAGGTAATGAAGTGAGCTCTTCAGGAAAGGGGGGGGGGGGCCATGACTTCGAAGACGCGCACGTAACAGACTTGGCGAGGGAGGGGCTCTTAGATAGAGTCTCTCTCACCTCTCCTCTCCGCTGCCTTCTCTCTCTCTTTTCTGTCTTCTTCTTCTTCATTTTGCCTTCTCTCTGGTAGCGCTAGGCTACTATGAGGTTGGCTCATATCTTTCGAGGGTGTCAGACATGAGAAGCGTCTCCCCCGATCTTCTTTCTCACGTTCTTCTTCTCTTGCTTTTCGTCTCGCCTTCGCTGTGACTGTGGAGTTAAATTTTCTTCTTCTTCTTCTTCTTCACTCTTCTCTTTTGAAAGCTCATTGTTTTGTTCGTTTGTCTGTAGTCGTTTCTTTTCTTCTTTCTTTAGAGGGAAGAAGACGTCAAAAGTGAGTGGCGTAAAAGATGCGTATCTTTTCCTGTTGATCTTCTTATCACTTGTGAAGTGCAAAGCTCTTCACAGAAGGCCAACGTGTCTCTTTCTCTCTCATGGAGAACTAGAAGAAGAAGAGGAAGGAAAAGAAGAAGATCAGTAAAACACGGGCAGGAGCGTCTGAGTGTCTTCAGTGTGTGTTTTGTCTCTAATCTATCTATCTACCAATCTTGAATCCATCTATCTCTCTTCCGCCTATCTATCTATCTCTGTGTAGTACCTATTTAGATAGTACATGTAATAGCTATATGAGGGAGTGAGATATCCGTTGTTGTTGTTGTCGTATAGCAGTATGTCTCTGTAGTGTATGCATGGAGGTAAGCGAAAAAAGCTTTCTGTTTCTACATTTCGCCGAGTACCGTCCCTCCCTTCCTCACCACAGATAGATAGATTAAAGAAAGATAGATAGATAGATAGACCAAAAGTAAATAGATAGGTTTCTAGTTAGACAGGTTAAAAGATTTTAGATAGATTGACAGATCACGATAGATAGAGACGCAGACTTGCATGGTGTCGTTCGTTTTCTTTTCTTGTTTAGTTGTAGGGGGCTTAGATACCCTGAGGCAATGGGAGAAGCTCGAGACGGATAAGAGTGATAAGCCTCTATCTCCGCCAAAGATCGAGGAAATTATCGTCTTCAAAAATCCATTCGAAGATGCGAAGAAAGAAATGGAAGAAGAGAAAGCCAAAGAGGAAGATAAAACTCGTAAAAAGATCGAAGTAAGTTCTCTCACACAAGAAAGAAAGAAAGAAAGAAGTGAGTTTTTCTTCTTCTCTCTATTCACCACTCCAAATAGCATCTCACCTCACCCACTTCTCTAAGGGAGTACATACATATGTATATATATATATACATATATTGGTATATGTGATATGTTGGTATGTTATGTTTGCTAGGGGGCATCGTCAAGGCTATTGAGTGGATTCATCGTGTAGTTCACAACCAGGTTCATACCTACCTAGTATGGAGACAGCGGGTCCGCTTTATCATATCTATATATATATATATATGTAGATACACATACATATGTACTGTATAGGCATAACGAAACGGACTCAGTATGTACATAATACGTACGTAGGGTACGTTCTATGATCCCTTCATGAATAGAGAAGACCTCGGTCTTTCTCTCTGTCTATATACATGTATCTATGTATGCATGTACATGTGCATGTGTAGATGGATGGGCGACGGGTCAAGGAGGCTTAGTCTGCCGACCGAATGGGGGGGCTCGAAAGACGTGGGAAAAACTCTCGAACACAAAAGGAGACATACACAGAGAGAGTGACGTCTCTCTCTATGTATTAATGTCTCTAGGCTCATACATACCTACATATATGTCTCTGTATGTATCAGCATGGGTATTGTACCTAGCTATGTATTGTCATGTAAAGATAGCTAGCCATGCCTTCATGCAGACATTCTGTACTTTCTTCGGGATGTCTTGTCTTCTAGAATCCCCGCGTGCTCATCATCTCCGTAATAATCTTCGACGTTGCTTTCGAAGAATGGAAGTGCCCTTTCTCTAGTGCTCTCTCTCGAAGTCTTGCATTGTCCTTTCTTCTTCATCCTCTTTTCTCTTGTTGCTGTCTTTGTAGATAGATAGATCGATAGATAGATAGACAAGTAGATAGATGAATAGATTAAGGA
>NW_027160824.1:12448-13048 GCF_002600585.1 Cystoisospora suis
AGATTAAAGATAGATAGATGTGCTTACTTGGTTGTATTTGATGATTCTGTGTATGGTTGTGATTAGGAAGCATCGAAGCCCTGGTTCAACAATCGAGATGCTTTAGATGAGACAGCTTCTCACCCCAATCGCTACTCGAATGCTGTAGGGCGATATCTCCCCCCTTCTATATCTACAGCAGTCGCCTCCTCTTCTACTTCTTCTCGTGCCTCCAAGGCTTTAACAGATAAGAAAGAAGAAGCTAAAAAGAAAAAACGATCAGCCAGTGACCGAGATGACGAAGAAGAATCTCAAGGAATGGCTCAACCAATGCCTCCTAATTCTTCTTCATCTTCATCTACCTCTTCTTCTGCGTCTTTCTCATCTTTAAGAGAGAAGTGTAAGAATAATCCAGCTTTACTTGAGTATGCGTCTATACCGCAGAAAGTGAAGATCGCTAGGACATCTTTCGATTTCTCTAGTTGGTAGTAGTAGTCATTACTCAATTCTCTCTGTATTGAACTTAGAAGGAATGTCTCTCATTCATTCCTTTTCATGTAAGCTCCTGATCTTGGCTGTTTACTCATGTTAAGAAAGAAGGTAGGAAGGTCTTGATACCCC
>NW_027160824.1:13116-15735 GCF_002600585.1 Cystoisospora suis
TTTTATCTATTCTATGGACGTCTTCCCGAATCAAGTGCATTTCTCTTCTCTAGACTTTTCACGGGACTTGCGGCTCCTCTTCGTGTCGCTGTCTCTCTCTGTCCGTAGAGGAAGGGGGGGGGAGGAGAGAGGGTGGAAGAGAGAGAGAGAGGTATTTTTTGCGACGGTCGAGGCTTCTCGTTTTTTATGTGAGGAAGATCTCTTTGTCGGAAGTTAGCAAGAAGAAGGCGAGGCAGCCCTAATGTATCTCGATTGTTGGCGGCAGCATCGAAAGGAGGGTTGTGGACGGCTGGCTGACTAGCAATCGATTCTCAGGAGTAGACAAACATATAGAAAGGAGAAGAATATGTGCTCACGTAGGAAGTATCACGGGGGGCGTGTCAAGGTAGGTACGTACTCTCTCTTCTTTGTGGAGTCGGTTAGATCCGTCCGCCTCCATACCTCCCCAGGTCCATCTCTCTCTTTCCTCTCCGGGAGAGAGAGAGAGGAGAGAGGAAAAGGAATTGTGGACATCTAGAGAAGGCATGAAGATAAAAATGAAAATCGATTGACAGAAAGAAAGAAAGATCTTCAAAAGAGGGGCAGATGTAAAGAGAGACACAAGGACTCTCAACAGAAGAAAGAAATTACGAAAGAAAAACCAGCACCTCCCAGTCATCATCTCTCGCCTCACACGAATGTACATGATGCATGCATACCTACACACGTACGCGCATAAGTCTGTCCGTCTGTCCACGTAGAGACAGACATAAAGATAGATAGCTATCCGTACTATACATACATAGACAGAGAGGAAGATACTACACGTATAGATCGATAGCTCTATACTCGAGAAAGTAACATAGCTAGGGGTTTCCCATCTCCGCGAACTCACTAGAGATGGATAAGAGACAGATTTCTTATTCTCATCTACTTGAAGAATCGAGTTGACCACGTGTCAAAATGAGTATTACCAAGGCTACTCGGCTACTGACACAGAGACAGCCGATACTTTCTATACCCAAACGTCAGATTCAACTTCTTCCTTTAGTCAAGAAGATATAGAGGCTTCTTCTTGAGCATACATGTTAGATGAAGCCTCTGCATGCATTTGGATCATCAAGCGACACCTCGATGCGACGCGAGGTAGAAGAGATGATAGATGCACGACAACATTCATATAGCACACCACCAAGGGAGGGGTGACGTTCTCAGATAGATACATAGATCTACATGCATATTAATTACGTCAGTCGTTTTTCTCCGAGTATAAGCCGGATGCCCCAGTCAATACCCGGCTCCAAGAAAAATCTGCTCGATCTCCTCTCCATGGATACCTTCACACACACAAGACACAAGCACATGGCAGAGAGTCTTACAAAGAAGGGAGTATGGGCTTTCCACACAAGTAAAAGATGATGTACGTATATATATATATATATATGAGTGTCATACGCACATGCGTCTATATACATTTTTCCACGTGCATATGTATGTAGTGATGTGCTCGATCTAATCCATCTGCCGGCCTACATCCGTGTCTGTGTTTGCATACTATATAGCTCCACGCCCTTGTTACTCTCTGCCTCTCTCCCAAGCAAGCTGTATACACCGCGACTACCGGGCTAGTCATCGCGGTAGGGGTGACGTCTACGTATGTCCATATAGACATCTTGAGCGGCGGCGTCATAATTCTATACGCCAGATAGATATGAGATTACGTGTCTACCTCCGTACTAGTTGGTACCTATACATACATATACAGATATGTATATGTTTATGGAGAGAAGAAAGATAGGTCATCACGAGTGAAGACAAGAAAGTCTTCCCAAACGGAAGGCAATTCAAAGCAAGGAGATTCTGATCGAATGATATGAAAGAAAAGTTTTCTTACGGACAGATACAGGTGTGTGTCAAAAACAAGCGGTGTGCAAGAGAAAAGTGGCTGCTCGATCGGCCTTATAGGCGGTTGATCTATATTAACATCTTCCTTCTCTCCTCCTTGCTTGATTGGCCTCCTCGTTGTAGGTGGTTGATCTATGTTAACATCTTCCTTCGCTCTTCCTCCGTCAACCGCCTTCCTCTGATACCATGAGACACTTCTCCTTATGAACATACAAGGCATACATATATAGAGAGATAACCGTGGCGCCACGTACACATACACATAGCCATATATATGTGATCGTGGAGATACATTTCTACATAGACTTTCTGACAAAGCTGTGCATGAGGAGGTTGACGGTGGGAGTGAGAACCTATCGGGACCCGGAAGTGTATAGGTTGCATGTCTTATGTCTGTATGAATAAACGTGACAAGGAGAGCATCAGAAGCAGAAGACTGACCATCGATTTCTCTTCCTAGGGCTATGAGCAGTTCTGCAGTTGAAGAATCTCCCTAAGAAGAAAAGGAAAGAAGGAACGGCATACGAAGAGGACCAACAATAACATAATAGAAGACCACGACCGCATGCAAACAGAGGAGCGACAGAAGCAGAGAAAAGAGGGGCGGTCTCGTGGAAATTATTCTATATGAAGAATTAAGGATGAGTGAAGAGAACAAGACTAAAAGACTCTCATAAAGTGCCTCTAGGTTTACATACATATACATACACCATACATACACATACATCATACATA
>NW_027160824.1:15760-16044 GCF_002600585.1 Cystoisospora suis
TACTTATCTATCTGTCTATCTAAAGAGAAAGAAATGTTGTGAGGTAACATGAGAGACAGCAAACCCTCGTAGTAAGCTAGGTGGGAGTAGTCAGGGCGTAAGAGACCGGGGGGGACAGGAGGCCGTAAGACGCTCATTCAGTCCCATGATAACGCATATCCAACGAGGGCAGCTGCAGGAGTAAGAATATATACAAACCTACGTACGTCCATGTATGGCTCGAGGTAGTACAAAGATACACACTCGAGGCATACCAGCAACAAACATAGAGATAGATAGATAGA
>NW_027160825.1:0-573 GCF_002600585.1 Cystoisospora suis
GGACACCAAGAATCATTACAACACAGGCTCAAAATCCTTCCAGAGCATCGAAAAGTGACTTCTCTTCTCCCCTTTTCTCCTTTACCAGGTAAGTTCACTACCTTTTCTCTCGAAACCCAGACTTTTTCTTCTCTCTTCGTCGCCGTCGCTTGAGGTCGGTCACCACCTCGGTGAGGTGTGTGTTCCTCGACCGGCCCGCGACCGGTATGGACCGTCGGTCGGCCGCGCCGAACCGCACCGCTAGCCGTGGCTACTCGGTAGCTACCACCTTAGTCACTGCCGGTTACCTCTCATTGTTGCATGCGACTATATGCTAACACTGAACTGTGTAGCTATCCCGCCTAGTCGCTTCACACACTTAGCGCATGCACTCTCACGCTTCACTGAGTTGCTCCACCATCTGGGTTACCCCTTTCGTTTTCTGCTTACTATAGTCACACTCCTCGTGTATTTCCTCATTCTTTCACTCCATTCATGTATTGCACACCTTCTTCATAGAGTAGCACTTGTTCTTACACAATTTGTGTAGCTACATTCACTTCCGCTCACACGCACACAGCTCTTCCACCTCTA
>NW_027160825.1:1107-1298 GCF_002600585.1 Cystoisospora suis
GGCTGGTTGTGCTGCAGCCCCTCCGGTGCGGCTCGAGACCGTTTCATCACGTCCGGTAATGCTTTTCGGCTCCAAAAGAGCCAAAACGTTAGGCTTCACTAGGAGCCATCCATTTATTAACAGTTCCCGCACTTGGAACGCGTTTTTGCACAAAAAACACCGACTCCCTCATGCACACAGCACATCGCGGA
>NW_027160825.1:1699-2107 GCF_002600585.1 Cystoisospora suis
TGCAGCTTCTAAGGCGGGAGGATTTTCCGCGTTACATCTCCTGGCCTTATTTGGCCCTTTCCGGTTTTCTATAGGTGTCCTGGATATGCTAGGTGCTTTAACTATTGGTTAGGCTCCTCAAGGAGCCCTAGTATTGCCTATCTAAAGTCCACGAGCCGTAGGTTCCCCCTCCCGGTCCGTGGGTCAGCTTAGCTGCCCGTTTATTAGGTCTAGCGTTTGGCCAGTGTCTGGCTTTTCTGTTATTTCGTTGTTTTCTTGACCCTTGCTGAGCTTCAAGGCTCTGGATAGGCTTCCCTATCCTTATTAACTTTATTAGGCTCCACTAGGAGCCCTACTGATTTAATGTGTACGTCGCGTGGCGGCCCTGCTACTTGGCGTGGCCGCGTGGGTGCATGGATCGTTTCGCTT
>NW_027160826.1:0-205 GCF_002600585.1 Cystoisospora suis
GGATTAGATCTTGAATTCGAGGTAGAGGGTATTCGTCTTTCAAAGTAATTTTATTCAAGGCCTTGTAGTCCACGACCATTCTCAAACCTTCTCCCCCTGGCTTAGGTACTCTAAGAACACTGGGGCCGCAAACGGTGCTTGGGTTGGCTCAATGAATTTCTTTTCCAACAGGTCTTTGATTTGTCTTTTTAATTCGGCCAGGTCA
>NW_027160826.1:860-2653 GCF_002600585.1 Cystoisospora suis
AGCACAAGAAAAACTATACTCCCTAAACCGTTTGAACCGTTTGATCCGTTTGAAAGAGATTAGAGGCTCCGTTGGAGCATGGGAAGAGAGTTTTAGTCTGGCACATACGAAAAACATCACCGGTGCATCCTCGATCACACGCGCAAAACCATTTCGGAGAAAAACACGTGCACCTCAACAGCAGCGATGAAAACGTATGGCGGGCCTTATGCCGAGGGTGTGACTGTATACAGGACAATACCTATGTTGGCTCCATGTATACGTCACGATTGTTTCTCTCCTCTCCCCCGTATACAGCTAAACATTTGCTTGTTTTCGCATGCATTTCTTTGCTCCAACATCTTGACTCGAGCCTTTTTTCTCTTTCTTGGTCCTTTTTCTTTTCTTGGTAGGGGAAAAGAGTACCTTCGGAGCTCCTCCGGCCTCATTAAAAACCCCTCCATTTCTCTGTAGCTTTATAAGGGGAAAGGGTAGGACTCCCTCAGCCCCAGGGGAGAAGGAGTGGCTTTCCTAGACCCCAGCTACAGAGCCTGACAGGGGAAAAGAGTACCTGCGGGGTCCACGAACCACCGCAGGCCTCATTAAAAACCCCTGTCAGGTTTTGTTTGCAGCTTTAAGGGGGCAAAGAGAAGAACTCCCTAATTCCCCAGCTGCTTTCTTTAGTTTTCTTTTTTTTTTTTTTTTAGTTTCTTTTTGTGGCTCGTTATGACTTCAAAGGATCTTTAGACTTTGACGAGACTTGTAGAGAAGCTCGGACGAGGGCGCCGAGTACACTGTTTGCTGACGCGTGGTGTAGTGCACCAGCTGCAGGATCCTTACTATTTCGGTCTAGTTGGCCAGGTAGGTGCCAGCTTTTGACATTGGCTCAGCGTGGTATCTTTGCATGTATCCACTTTCAGCAGCTCTCTAGTTTCTCTGGCTCCTCGAACTCGCTGCGCAGTAGCTCTCCTCCCTCAGCTTCGACCGGGCTGAATAAAAAACTAGCACACACTCAGCAGAGCACGCAACAGCGCCAGAGGCAACGAGGGCGGGGTCTTCCGCAGCNNACTTGGACTAGGTCGCCAGGTACACAAGCTTCTCAGGTTGGCGCAGAGCTCCAACTACACGACGCTCACATGGATGGCTTCACCAGGTCTCTAGTCCCTCGAGGTCCTCCAGCTGGCTGTCTAAGGGCGCATCTTCCTACGCCGCGTAGAGTAATCTTCAAGAAAAGTTCCTGAAAAACTGACAGGCCGACAAGAGGGTTACCTCTGTGGAACCAAGGGTCTCCTATAGGCAGAAGAGAGTTGCATGCACCTGACACTCCACTGGGTGCAAGGTGCGTTCCGCAGCAACCAGAACAGATAAAGAGCTGCCGTTTGCACGGCTAAGCGCAAAATTGAAAACTGTATTTAGAAAAGGCCTTAGATTGGCCGTAGGCGACAGGCGGCCGGATCTAAGAGGCAATGTCAGTTGAAGCAGTCATGGAAAAAAGTCAAGGTGATAGGGGCACAGGTTGAGATCTCTCAAACCGTGCACAGCGAAACCCTGTCGCTTCGTGTGCAAGGAGACCTTGCAAAATGATCAAGATTCATGCACCAAACGCAAAGAACGAGTGCAAGGTTGCAGAGAAACAGACCGTGAAAGTCTGCAGAGTCGGTGGTAAAAGTCCCGCACTCAGGGGACACAGGTAGGTTCCGGCAAGCATAGAGCACCTCCTACCCTGGACATTACATCAATAGATAGAGCAGCCCCAGATGTCCTTAAAACGGTATTAATCACAATTATCCACGCCCTAAACCCTAAACCCTAAA
>NW_027160827.1:0-282 GCF_002600585.1 Cystoisospora suis
TTCTCCAAGGGCGATCCCCCTATTCGCGGATATGTCAGCTCCGCGCTTTGTGGAATGGTGTTCGGGAACGTTAGCGCCTGAAGCGGTCGTCGCGCTCCATGTTATCGTCCGGGCACCAAGTAACGCTGCGAATCTGTTGGATGTCGGGGGGGGTTTCTTTGTTCAGCGAATGTTGATTGCTTCTCCCAAAACATACCTTGGCCGGCGCTTCCCCTAATCGTTCTGGAGTGGTCCAGTCGATCCCACACTCTGCCATGTCTCGCAGCCTGCCATCCCCTCGCC
>NW_027160828.1:0-2124 GCF_002600585.1 Cystoisospora suis
TCTTCACAGGTGGGAGGTCGCCATGGAGTAGCTTCCTTGTTGGATAATTCTCTTAAAGTGACGTATTGGAAAGAGTTGAGAGTGGCCATACCCTTCATGGCTACATGGATCTGTCAGATTGCTATCATTGCTTGTCTCTTCTTCTTCTTTGATGTAAGCGAGCCTCCCTCTTTCTCTCTCTTCTCCTTCTCTGCTTCTTCTTCTGACCGATCTCTTTCTTCTTCCTCTTCATCCTCATGTTGGCGCTTCTTCTATCTATCGATTGATCGGTCTCTTCTTCTTTTCATCTTCTTCTTTCTCTTGTAGCTCTCATGTCTCTTCAGAGGCAGGTGACAAGACACCTACACGATACTATTACCACTACGAGGGCATCTAGAAATACATACAGATACCTAGAATACATACATAGTCATGCATATCATATATATCTATATATATCTCTATACGTCCATCTTCATACATGCATACAAATACATGTATATCGAGTGCATACATGTGGGTATATATGTTTCTATTAGGTGATCGACTTCGGACTGCCCCACGCACACGGGAGCGATGTCTGTATATTTACGCATTAATAAAGGATCCAGATCTACATTCATGTAGTTAGGTGCATGCAGGGGAGGGAGAGACATAAATTCCATCCTCTATGTGTATCACGATCTCTTCGCCAATAGGTAGATGCAGGGACTTGATATGTATCCATCAAAATAGACGTCGTCCTCGTCCTCGTCCTCTTCGTTCTCTTCTTCTTCACGACGATCGCCTTGCGTAGACCAAGACGTGAAACTCCTCGGATCCACGCAAACGTAAAAGAGCACGCTGTATCACTCTTTCTCTCTCTATCTATCTATTTCTCTATCTCTGCAGATCATTCATTGATCTATCTATCTATTTATCTATCTTTACTCTATGTAGATTTCTTTAATCTATCTTAACTCTATCTCTGTATGATGTATGATGTGTCTAGATGTGAGATTTCTCTGATCTTCTTGTCTTGACTTCGACGAATGACTCTTTCCTTCCTCTTTCTTTCTTTTCTTTTCTTTCTTTCTGTCTTTTCTTTTCCTTTGCAGAACCAGAGATATTTTCCTATCCAGATGTTCTCCTTGAATTCGATGAGCCAACGCCTTTGGGTTTGGCATGAGATTCCTGTGGATATTCGTGTCTGTTTGATAATTATCTCAGGTCATTTTCTTATGATGAATGCATGCTGGGTTCTGTCAGCTCCTGTCCTCGACGTCTTCTCCATTTCTTTCTTTGGCTCGCTTAAGCTCTTCTCTTTCTTTCTCATGATCTTAACTTTTCGCGATTTCCGGACTTTTCATAGCATCTTCAACCTCCACCATATCATACCAGATGTAGAGAAATACGCCATCTTTCTCTTCGCTCTCATTCCTGTAAGAAGATCAAAAGAAGAAAGAAAGAGAGAAAGGCAGTAAAGGAAAGTCCAGGCAGAGAGACAAAGAGATAGAAAGATAGATAGAAAGATAGAGATATAGAAAGATAGAGAGACAGAGAGAGAGAGAGGTTGACTACCACATGAAAGACTCTAGCTGGAGTGGAGATCAATGAAGGTAGCAAACAAGCATAAAACTCCTCCTCCTTAGACTCTATCTGTCGATCCGTCGCTCTATTTGTCTATGTATTTACCTGTCGATCTATCTATCTATCTATTTACTTTAGTCTATCTATTTCTAATCTCTCTATCTATCCTAGGTAGTAGTGATAAAGGAGGGGGTGTGTCTATCGCCCTGAGGAATTTCTTCGCTTTCCTTGTAGTCTTTCTCTCTATCTCTCCTACCTGTCCATACATCCATATATGCATGCCGGGTAATATCTATAAGGATCTTTCTTACACACGCCTCTACCTATTTATATGTGTATATATGAGTCTCTTTGTGCCGCTTATCTAGATCACTATCCTCATACACGTCAAGTTTGCCGAGAGACTTGTGTCTCTTGCTGTATTAGAGGAATTCCAACTAAGGGAGTTTTGTCTGTCTATTTAGCTGCGAGAGAGAATAGAGGCCTTGTTACACAATCTAAATCTTCTTCACTGTCTTCTCTTCCATCTCTTTCTCTCTCTACCCCCTCATGAAAAGAGATACTGCAACTGTCTTC
>NW_027160829.1:0-4504 GCF_002600585.1 Cystoisospora suis
TCAGCAGGGCGTGCAAGGGCACACGCCGGGATGCCAGGGAGAAGCCCCAGCGGCATCAGAAAGCTTCTAGGCCTTCTAGGGAAGGCTAATAAGCTTTACGCGATCGAATGACGACAGCGCAGTGGCTGCGACGCTCTGAGTTGCAAGCTTCCCTCAGCTCACACAGTGAAGAAACTTACTTAAGAGGAAGAAATACAGGGACACAAAAAGAGTTAAGGGTGCCGGCCAAAACCCCGGTCCCACTCCCGGCAATCCTCGAATCTCTTCTCCGTAGCGCTAGCTTTCAAGAGTCCAACTCTCGCTCGCCGAAGGATGACTTCTGCTTGTAAGCGTAGACTACCTGAGGGCACCGTAAGGGGTAATTCATATATTTGAAACACAGCTTAGTAGGCACACAACCATATATTATTCCCAGTGGAGATGATTCAGTACACGATCTGGTCTCACTAGTATGAGCAAACCGTGAAAAAAAAAAAACCGCAAAACTTCCACCCACAGTCTTCTGTTTCCCGATATTATCTAGTCTATGGTTTAGTTAGGTCTTTGAGCTGAGGCGTAGACATGCTAGAATGTGTACTTAGACTGCTACACATCCCCTTCCAAATCTCACGTCTACTGTCGCGATCACTAATAATTGAGGGGGGGCACTCCGGGTGGTCGCACTATCTGCCTAGCTACGACACGGCCTGATTCCGCTGCAGTGATAGTTTGATGTAGACGGACAAAATAAGCCTGTGTGGTTTGCTGGCACGCGACAGCCGCTAAAGCGTCATAGTCGTTCTTCCCTTTCGGTGACCCAAACACGAGAGCTGCCTGTATTACTTCGGGATACACCGGAGTACGTAGAGTAGGTAGCCGATGTGATAATCCACCGTATCTGGCATCAGAAGCTTTCCCTTGTGCACAAGACGGACACGCTCTTGTATACCTCCCCACGTCGTTTCCTAGGACAGGCCTTCAGAAGATATGTTCGGCGTCAGTTGTTCTCTTCCGCATACACTGTTGCCATTAACTCAAACTCGGATGCTGGAATATATTTGTTACTTTCCGTCTACTTTTGTCTTTCGAGAGCGATGGAGCGACCTTGTTCAAGAAGCGCTCCCACGACATGTCGAGCCATCAGTCGTCAGCACCAAACGTAGATTGGCGTCAAAGATTCTAGTCATCGTGACCTCAGCTAGTGCTTCGTTCAAGTCTTTGACCGCTTGGGAATGTTTAGGCCTCCATACGAGTTCGCTTTGTTCTTTGTGCCGGTCAACTAGAAGCTCAGCTTTGTCGTTAAAGTTCTTGTAATAGTGTTGTGGGGCGACGAGTGGGAGTGCTGACGCCCTGGAAGCTTGACGGAAGGGAAAGGGCCGCTCCCAAAAGCGGAAGCGACTATTTCCTCCCCGGTGAGTATCCCGAGACTACCGATGCGTCACCTAACACGCTGCAAGCACTCATGGAGCGGTGTAGTGGCGCAACAGCCATACGAAGGAGAACCGCGGAAACAGGAACATTTGGTAATGGAGGCTCCGAGCGCGCCAGGCGGTGAGGCTGCCCCATGCTGTCCTCCCGATCACGCCCTCCTCCCCAGCGGACCTTGTGGCGGTCAGTCTCTGCTTTACAGCTGCACTTCGCATTTGTAGCTCGCCGTAACGAATGTTTGTCCGGAGATGACGCTAGCATGCATACGCGTAGAGGTTTCATTTCAACCGGGATTCCTCCGAGAGCGGCCATTTTGAAGACCATAGTGCGAGACGACTATGTGAGATAACGCTACCCTCGCGGCATTGGATGAGGACGCTTGGTGTGAAACGTTCCCGCACGGAGCACTTCCACAACTGGAGCCCAGTCCTGACCGCGGACGTGAACTCATGTCCAGCAAGGACTGTAGTGCACCCTTGTCCCTGCAAAGCCTAAATCAGCTACCGCCACGGTCTGACGAACTCTTGGGGAACGTCCTCCAGCTTCGCCTCACGCGCGGTAACTGGGGGCCGTGGCAGTGTAGTCTCATCAGCTGCTACGCATCTAGGCTCGCCTACACATCTCAGATGCCCTGAGCAAACACTCAAAGGAAAGGCGGTAGATATTCAGAGGCTCTGTACTCCGCCCAAACGCGTCACTCAAAAAGTACTTCCGATCCCCCGAAAACCACGATGCAGCGCAGACATGGCCCGTCTGTGAGGAAGTCAGCGGTAGTTCCCCGCTCCTAATGGTGTTCTGCACCTCTCTCGCGCCATTGACGCCCGGGGTCTTCACGCGATCGCCGACGTAACGGCACGCTCCGCGTAGAGTCGGAAACTTCGTCTGTGACACCAGGAGCGCGTTTACCGTCTGCCCAGGGAGATTTAGAATAGCTGTAGGAGCCTGTGCAACTGCTTCACTGATGCAACTCTGCGACCCTGTACAAATTCAGTCTTCTGATTACACACGGGTGAGGTCCAGAGGATCTCAGTACAACAGACGGAGAGCCGTCCTAGGGAGATGCTGCCGAGTCGAACTCAGGCACAAGCAGCAGAACCAGCGTGTGTTGGGCCGCATGCACACAACTGCGCAATCCGCGTCCGTAGGAAGCGGTCTTTCTGCTCTCTTCTTGCATTTGCAGAGTGCTTGTAGTGTGCCTGCCACGAGGGCGTTGCTGCAAGTATTTGCTGCTTCGACTGTACAAGCAGCGTGAAGTGTAGCAGAATGGTGCACCGCTCCGGTGTTTCGTGAGGCTGCGCTTGCTTGACTGCTCTTCGGGAGTGTGGCCAACTCCCAACGTTTTCGCATTTGGTTGCGACTTGTCCACGCCGCTTTTTTCGTTGGCGCTTTTCATATCACTTCGAAGTTCCTGCACCGTGCGCCGTGACACTCCGCTTGTGCCGCGGCAGTGGAGAAAAAGTTGCCTTCTCTCGCACGGGCACGCTGAGTGGCTCGTGACACCCAGTCCGGGTACGCTCACGGATGACAGTTTGGCAAGGACTTGTAGTTCGGAAACTTCGTCGCTACCCGTCCACAGAGAAAGTTCAAGGGCTGGACCCTCCCAGCAGGCGAGACAACTGCTTCTTCGGCTTTTGGGATGATCCTCGGGTGTTTTTTTTTTGCCTCAGCGTGACCTCGCGTTTACTGGTACACAGAGAGTGTCTTTAAAAACTCCTCCGTGAGTTCGCATTCAGGATGCAGTAGGGCTCCACTTTGGTTTCTAGATTTCGTGGGAAACCGCGCTTGTGCTCGCTGAATCCCATGCCTCACACTGCAGGCGCAAAACATCTTTTTTTTTCCCGTCTCGCGCACGCCCTCCCTCGGGTAGTTTCTGTTTTTCTCTCGTAGCTTTGTACTGTGCATTTCTCGACATGTATCAGAGCTCTCCGTGGCTCTGCTTTCTTTCCTGCACTGGCGCGCGGTCCTGCTCTACGGAAGGCCGGAGGCACGAGGGCCGGGCCTCTCTTTGTGTTCTCCTTAGAAGACCTCGGACCGAAGGTTGTGTCTCAGCCTGCCTTCAGCTGAAAGGGTTGTTACCGGCGCGTTCACCGGGCAGCATTTCAGGACATCCGTAGGGCAGCTGGTGCTTGGTAGCAATCAAACTAGTAAGGATGCTATTTGGCAGCGTGGCTTTCGGGCAGAGGTCGGGGTAGAGTGGACAAAGGCGGTAACAACCGTGCGGAATGGTCTCAGTTCTTCGCGCTGTGTCCGGCTATGCTCTGACGGGAAGTGAAGCCCTGTACACGCTGAGAAAAGAGGCGGCTCCGGGGCCGCTTTCGAAAGAGCGTAGTCCTTTTAGTGGTTCTAGTTTGGGTGGGGGTGTGGCTGAGGCACCGTCTGGTACATCCTTCCCTGTCATCTGCCTGCCTTCCGACGAAGCCTGAGTCCAGCTCCTCAGTCGCCTACGTCTTCAGTTCCGAACATTTCTTCTTGGCATCTCATTCTTACCACTTCTGCATACCTGCGCTGGCGGCGTTCTTTTCGTCTCTACTCGCTAAGAATGCTTGACGACAATCAGAAAATCGGGGTAGCCTTCTGCTGCCTGGGGCTTTGCCTGGGTGGTGCAGGTGTGTTCCTCCTCCTTGACCGGGCCTTGTTGACTCTGGGAAATCTATCTTTTCTGTTCGGTCTCGTGTTCCTTCTCGGCGTCCGCAAGACGCTTGCGTTCTTCTTTCTTCGGCCCGAAAAGCGCAGGGCCTCTATCTTTTTCATTGTAGGAGTTGTCCTGATTGCTGTCGGGTACTCACTCATAGGCCTTCCTCTTCAATTATATGGACTACTTCGGTTGTTCTCTTCGTTCCTCCCTCAAGTGCTCTCTGCGGCTCGTCTCTCTCCGATCGGCTCTTGGATTCTCCAACTCCCGGGGATCAAGCAGTGTACCAAGTGGTTACTGGACCGTGACAAGCACCAGCTTCCATACTAGGTGTAGTTCTTCTTTTTTTCGTAAAATGCGGGGCTGTACCGCGGGCGTTCTGTTTATCATTCCTTTGGATTTGACTGGTATGCTAGCGATAACTCACCGGGCTTTGTCCGGTTTTACAGGAGCTTAGGTGGCGTA
>NW_027160830.1:0-247 GCF_002600585.1 Cystoisospora suis
AAGAAGAAAAGAAAGACAAGAGACAAGAGAAGCGCAGAGAGACGACGAAGAGCACAAGTAGACATTCTTCCAGAGAGAGAAGAAAAAACAAAGAAGAGACAGAGAGACTTAAGTGCTCTTCGGACGTGAGAAGACATCCATCCTGGTAGAAGGTTGAGAGAAGCTCTCGCTTACCTCTCTTTCTTTCTTGGTCGTTTGCATTAATCCATCGAAGAAGCGGATGAAGAGGAATTACTTTCTTTCGCGG
>NW_027160831.1:0-203 GCF_002600585.1 Cystoisospora suis
TTGGGACGCCAAACTAAAGGACTCTTCTCGTTCAACAGGTCGTGGAGGGGTTTAGCTTTCCCATTGAAGTCCTTTATCAGCTGACGGTAATACCCTACTAACCCCAGAAACCCTCTAACTTGTCTTATATTCTCCAACTTCTCTGGGTAGTTCTTCAGAGCTTCCACTTTCCTCGGATCCGGCGATATTTTTCCTTCTTCAAT
>NW_027160831.1:651-824 GCF_002600585.1 Cystoisospora suis
TTTATTCAAGGCCTTGTAGTCCAAGGCCATTCTCAAACCTTTCCCCCGTGGCTTAGGTACTAAGAACACTGGGGCCGCAAACGGTGCTTGGGTTGGCTCAATGAATTTCTTTTCCAACAGGTCTTTGATTTGTCTTTTCAATTCGGCCAGGTCATCGTTGGACAAGTTGTAAT
>NW_027160832.1:0-208 GCF_002600585.1 Cystoisospora suis
TCTCGAGGTCCAGTTTACGGATAACCACCGCTCTTTCGCTCTTAGATCCTTGCTGCAACGTTTGCTGATGCCGTCTAGAGAAGGCCAGGTTGCCTGTACGGCATCTTAGGAGTTAGTTCCTTCAATACGTTCTTGAACTGTGCGATCCCGAAGTGATCTATCGATCGCTTTGCTTCGCCAGTCGTTCTGGGGTCTTTAAATCATCGTG
>NW_027160833.1:0-376 GCF_002600585.1 Cystoisospora suis
GCTGCGTCATTACGTTCGTTGAACTTCGACGGGTCGTAGGCGTTTGCCTTGGCTTCTTATGGCTTACGATCGCCATTCTGGTAAAAATAGGCCACTATTTTAGTGGCGATCGAGGCAGGATTGCAAAATCCTGACATTCTCTCTCGTAGGGCCATTATTACATCACACGTCACAACACTTCCCTACACGTTCACCTAGTTAACACTTTCGAATCCATTTCGACATGTCTTCACTTCTTTATTCTTCTTGTTCCTGCTTCACTCCTTTCATGTTCAGGATGTCCCTCTTGCTGGAATCCGAGCCTTCACTTTCTGGCTTAGTGTCAGAGCGATGCGCTCCGACGCGTGCCTTACTCTCTTTTCCCTTTTCATGATAT
>NW_027160833.1:922-1055 GCF_002600585.1 Cystoisospora suis
AAAGTTTATTTCTATTTGATCGAAACCTAAGAAACTCCTCATCCTTGCTTAATTCGGTATTGTCTTTAGTAAACGAAAGTTGCTTCTAACCTCCTAGTGCATCGCGCTGCACGGTTGGTGTCCGCGCAACACT
>NW_027160833.1:1244-6215 GCF_002600585.1 Cystoisospora suis
CGCATACTACGGCCCGTAGTAATTGACCCCTACTCCCCTCTTACATCTATTACACTTAGGCTACCCTAGCAGCCCTCTGCCTGTTCCTGACTTCTCTTCTCGGTTTCCTGTACCACTCTCCCTTCCTTCATGAAAGTCTGTTCCTTCGGGATTGCCACAGCTTCTTTGGCTGCCATTTTTCATGGACAAGGTCTCTGACATTAACTCTTTAGAGTTAGTTATGTTCAGTGCGACTAGCAAGTTGTTCTCCTCTGGAAAGCTGCGTACTTGACTGGAAGTCAATTGCCGCGCCGCCCCGACCGACCCAGCGTGACACCCTTGTTTAAATTTTGTTCCATTCGAACCGTAGACACCTACGTTCTACTGTCGTCCGGAAGTAAGGGAAAGCGCCCCCTTTTGTGAGTTTATTTATCCTCGTTTCTTTTCTTCATTTTCCTTGTAATGAGAGTAGCGGGAGGATGCCGTTGCTTCCATTTCTTGTGAGAGCCCCATTTCCCCTTCGTCACCCTCCCAAGGGCGTCAGCACTTCCGCTCGCCGCCCGGCAACATTAGTACAGGTAGGCATTTCAAGTTTGTCAGTGCTGTAGGCTTCCTTTTCTGCTCGACTAGGTATCCGGGGAGTGCCCTCTGCGCCGGCCCACCCACAGACAGACGGGCAGAGCAGACTATTCGTACGTGAACCCCAGATGCTCCTTGGTCATAACAGGTATACTGGGATACGTGGGCTAGTTATCTCCCGACTGCGAAATATGCATATAACAGACAACAGTGCTGTCCACGAGTCAACAGAAGCCAATCCGTTCTCACTGATATACATTCAGACACGGGATGGTTTGCGTGAGCGTCCTCAAAGCGAATGTGAGAATCGCTTTGGTCTTGTGGAGACAGCGGCACAGCGTCTGGCAATGGCTAGGACGCGCCTAACAAAGGCCCAGCAGGTGCAGAAGAACTTCGACCGCGGGCAGGAACTTGAAAAATTCGTGTCGGTGACCGTGTTTTGGTATTCTCTTGGTTATTCAACAACGGGAAAAGGGAGAGAGAAAGCGGAATCAAAGGCCCCGCCGTTCAGTATAAGTAAGTGTATCAGCGATATGCCCTACGTTGTTCATTTCCTCCGTCCACGCGTCTGCGCAGTACTGTATATATGCTTGAGCAGGTGTCGTGCATGTGTGCGCTACCCGCGTGGGCTTTCCCGAAGAAGACACTGCTACGGCACCCGCGCTGTAACAAGCACTAGGCGGACAGGAAAACTTGTACAATCAACCTTACCATCAAGTCCACGTGTCGACAGGGGAAGTGTTTGGACAGTGCGGCGTTGCCACAGCAAGCGCTTGTTGAATTTCGAGGCACTGGCGAACCTAATCAGTTCGGCCGATTGTGCTACAGCGGTAAGCACATTTACTGCTTCCGTCTTGTTGCCGGTCGTGCCCGTGTTTGCTCCGGTCAAATCTGTTGAGCACGAGAGACCTCACGGCGGCATATTTGTGCCAGCTCGCCCGAGTGCCCGCACACGTCTTGTCCAACAGCCTCATCGTCTGGTCGGACAACTTCTCGCTGTGTTTATCCAACTCGGTCCACAAAATCGTGCTGCGGCAGAGAGCCGCAAAAACACACTCTACAGGGCTCTTGCAACGTAGCCAAAAGTTGAGGGAAGGCCACTGTGAAAGGAGGCCGGTTATGAACGCGACGCCGGAACACAGCGTTAGCACGCTTCCGCTTCGGCAAATCTAAACAGATATACCAGCGGAGGAAAAACCGCGAGGACTTGCGGGTGTCTGCAGTTCCTGTCCCGCTCACCGGAGATATACTGCTAGGGGCTGACACTCTCCCGTGGTGCGACAGCACCCCTTCTGCATGCGCGGGAGCTGTTCTTTTTTTTTCTGGTTTGAGCCGTACATTCCTACTGTTTCTAGATGTAAAAAGAACACCTGGTTTAGTCAAAGTCCTTCGCTGCCAGGCTGCGGCTGTGCACATCTTAGGACACCTTTTTACCACTTCGTGTTCTCGGTTTCTTTTCGACCGACTCGGGACTCTCCTTTGTTTCCGTAGTGTCCTCCACGTCGGCCGTCATCATGGTCTGGCAAGAATGGTGGCCGTACGATCCTCAACCGCACTCGCCGACGACCAACCCTTACCTCGTCACCTGCGAAAGGGGGAAGGTAAGTTCCTGCCTTGCAGGATTCGAGTTGTGTAGACGCTTCGCATATTCTCCGTGGTGAAGACCCCGCCGACGTCGCTGGTTCCTGCGGACTCGCTCGGCGCCACGTTTGCTGAAGCGACTTCTCCGGCCCATCATGGAGCCCTGTGGGTACTCGCGAGGACGGGCTAACAGGACACTCACTGGTAAATTTGTTTTCGATGTCTTCTGGGTTGCCGGCGATATTCTGACGCGAACCACCTCTGTCTGCCGGTTGGTGGACACGCGGAACCGGGCGGAGAATGCCTGTCCTTTGGCAACAGCCCACTTTCCAGGCATCACTTCGTCTTTTCTCACAGTGTGGACTCCGCGTGCACACCCCGCTGTCGCTTTCAACGGTGGTCTCGGAAAGAAAAACCAACATAGCTCATCCACAGCGCAGGAACGAATTACTTGCGGCAGGCGTGGCCTTTCTACGCGAGCGGACGTCGTAACGGTGTACCCGAGGCAACGAAGAGAGCGGGATGTTTCTTCGAAACGCGATGTCGGGCGCTCACGTTGCCTGGACGCACGCCGCCCGAGACGCGCGGTGCTTGGGATTTTCAGGACTCCGGAGCAAACGCGTGTTCTGTGTGGTTAAGTAGAAAGGGGGGTTATCCGCTGACGGGGTAACACATTTCGTTGCCGGATCGGTGTCCGGCTTGTGTTCTGAAGCGATGATCCTAGACTTCTGTCAGAATGATTCCTGCTTCACCGCAACCATGTGTACTGCTTTCGTGCGTGGGCTTGCGTGGTATTCTTTTGACCATAGGTATACTGGTGGTGCTCCTGCGGTCTCAGCAAGGCGCAGCCGTGGTGCGATGGCTCACATAAAGGCACCGGTAGGTCTTCTGAGTCGTAGGCGCCACAGAACGAGCGAGCAAGGATGTTACGTGCGGTGAAGGCACTCAGTATATCATTGTCTACCGTTACTGTCCGGCGTGCAGTGGCTTTCGGGAAACCGGCAAACTGTTGATCCTTGATGGCACGAGGTGCAAATTTCACAACCCGCAACAGCCTTCTCACTCGCTTAGAAAGCGAGAATACTCAGGCAGATTCCATTACTGCAGTCGCTCATAGGTTGCCCGGCAAGACCCAAATATCTGAAGCCGGAGTTACATCACGTGTTAACCCAGCTTTCTGTGTGGACTAACTTCCTTCAAGTGGCTTGTACGGAGTACTGACACCAGCAAACGTCTCAAGGCCACGGCATCCCCCCCGCGAAGTGTGAACCCGGGGCCGTGAGTATATATGGCAAATTGAAGTTGTCAGGAGCTGGGCCGTACCGTGCCGTCGACCATACTACGGTGAACTGTTGGAACTGTTTTTTTTTTCCCTGCTTGCTCGCTCAGATTAGATCTGGGTGGCGTCCATGTGCGGCCTGGGTTTTCTTGCTTTTCTGTCTTCTTCCCATCCTGATGTTCGTTGTTCCCTTGTTCTGTGCAGCTTTCAGGCCTGTGATGTACATTCCGACCTTGACGGGAAAGAAGCTCCTGTGTGGCTGCAAGCACAGTGGCAACAGACCGCTGTGCAACGGCAGCCATTTGTGGGTGAAATGCAACAACAACACACCACTAGCTTGCGCCGTTACTTGGGCCGTTGCCTTCGGAACAGGTGTTTTGACGACATTTTTGATGCACGGGTAGAATGCCCTCCGGCGTCAGGTGGTTTTCAGTCAGCGGGTCCACGGAAGCAGCCTTAGATAGACGCAGAGAAAGGGGCCTACGGAAGTCCCGTACGCAGGTCCCCGAAGCCTTTCTGGCGGCACTCACAGACATTTCAGTGAGAGCGAGAAAAGATTCTCAACCGAGGCCTGCCCGACGGAGGCGCAGTCGGAAGCTAGAGGAGCGAGCAATACCAACGTTGAACAAGCGGTACTCCGTGCGTGTGCTACCCGTCACTTTTTGGGAACTGCATCTCCACACTGGGGAGCGCGGGCGGAGAATAAGGCCGGCAGTGTGGTTTCTGCAAGTACCATCGAGAGCATCTGGTTCGCGTAAGACAAGCAAGTCGTGGTGTATATACCTCAACATTGCCCGCGTAAATGGTCCCAGGTCGTGTCTAGAACTTCCCCGAAGTAATCGTGATGCATGGAAGACCCCTCCACTCTCGGGGCAGCTTTGCACCAGTTGTGCCATGGCCTTTTCATTTCGGCCAGGCTGGCGCAGGTGTCGTTCGTCGAGCGTGTTGGGTCGCATCTTGTCAGATCGGTCGCCGAGTGCTACACCACCCAGCGCAGTATCCTGCCAAATCCATTAGCTTTCCGTCACGCCGGCCGGCCGCTCGGTGTGCCACGACGTGCTACGGTAGTGCCCGCCTCAGCAGGTGCGGTCTGGCAGCCATGGAGGGGCATGTCACCGTGGTTTTGTACAGCGTGGCCGAACGAATGCTGATCACTGTATAGCGGGCCTCACTCTCAGTGTACAGCGGACCTCCGCGCCGAGTGAACTCGACTGACCGATACAATCTGCTAGGTTCCTCAGGTGGGATTGGGCTGAAAACTACTCATGTGAATGCGGGAGCACATGGGCCTAGTAGGACGAAAAGTTCGTGAGCTCCGCTTACGATGTACTACGGTGAATGCGACAGCAAGACGGTAGTTGCGGCGGCGGGGAGCCTAGGGGAAAGACGTGTGCATTCAGTCCGGGGACCATCTCTGCCGTAACTGTTGCACATTCGAGAGATGCTGAAAAGGAGAAATATGGGTAGACATGGCCAGCCCCCCCCTCCCCCCAAAGCTTTTTACAGACGCCGCATTTGTTCTACACCCGAAAGTGCAACAGTTACGGCAGAGA
>NW_027160834.1:0-1887 GCF_002600585.1 Cystoisospora suis
GGCTGCCGTCGTCACCGGTGTCGCCTCGTCCTTGGGCACGGTGATGAGGACGGTGCAGGGAGTTTTACCCTCGGCGTCAGAACCGAGAGCCATAGCCTTGGGACTGAGGGAGGTGTCGCCGTCACCAGAAGTTGGTGGATTACACCTGTAGCACAGAATCTTCTTTTCGGTTTGGGGGGAGTTGTACAGGAATGTGTAAACTGGTGCGCTACCCTGCTTCGCCACTTTCCCTTCCGACTTTGTAAGCTCTCCATCGCTGACGACTTCTGTGAGATTGATCGATGTGTTCGTGTCGCAGCCACCTGAACCCGAAACCTTGTACGTCTTTGTATAAGTGTTTTGGCTTGCACCATCTTCCGGGCTCAGCGTATATGTCGTAGCACATTTGAACTGAACAGACTGGCCTTTCTTAGCAGTCAGTTCCAACTTATTTTCTCCGACTGCCCCCGCCTCTTTACCGCACTCGCGGACTTCCGGAGTGGCTTCCGCACCGGGTGATGCAGCCAGGCCTTGGCGTGCTCCACTGCTTTCAACGCCTAGTGGAAACAAGACAGCAAGTCCCAGCGCAGCTAGGGCGATAAGTGTGAAGTCAGCACCGCGTCGTAAGGAGATCTTCATAGTGACACCAGTACCAGCACGACTGACGAAGCGTTAGAGAACGGAAAGGGGTCGCGGAAAGTACTTGTCCCCCAGTCAAGAGGCAAGAAAGCGACTTCTTTTCAGGCTTCGTCGCGGGGAGTCGACTTCAACCAGCTGGAGACTCCAGAAAAAGCGAGGTGTGGCCTAGCCTGTTAGGCCGCTGCAGTGGCGGGGCCCTCACTGAGCTTGTCGGAGTTGGGGGGAAGCCTAGCCTGTCTCCAGATTTCAAAGAGAAACTCCGTGCGCACTCGCCGCAAAGAAGAGATAAAATTACCTCCTGCCGGATACGGCAGGCACAGGACCGAGCACAGTCAGGGGAACACCGCGGACGGTTGGAGTTCGCCGGCGTTGTAAGACACCGCGGCAGTCGTAACAGCGCAGCGAAAGAGAGAGAAAAGAGAGACAAAGATGTTGTAAGGCCGAGACCCTAAGGAAAGGAGTTTCGTCGATTTCACACGTAAAACATCACTGATGATTCTTCAGATTTTCCACCCTCGTTCACCGACACGTGGGACAGCGCGTTATTCCCCACTCGCTAGTTATGGGTCATCGTCACTCTGCAGTGTTGGGAGACGGCACCGGACGGCTTGTGGCTTGTCCGTTGTCTTCGATGCATGCCTTAATGTGCTGTGTGTCACATTTTCCAGGGGGAAAGAGTACCTGCCTGCGTACAGCGCCGAAAGAATGCCCCGGCTGGTGGTCGTGTCGACTCATGCACTGAAAAGAGAGGAATTTGAAAGGTAAAATGGAGCTAACTCAGCCTCTACTCTCCTACTCAGTCACCATATACTACGAGAACTCTACCTAGAAAATAGCTAAAAGCCAAGCGCTCAGGCTTCCACTGACACACCCTGACTAGCCAACCGCAGAACTAGCCAACCCCAGTTCGTGCCAAGTAAGCTAGGCCTCGGCCAGACGCTTACGGAGGGCAGATAACCGACCGAGGGAGGACGAGGAAGGAATAAGGCAGAAAAAACAGAAGACTAAGCTTGTGTGCTGTTGATCCGGAATCTGGAAGTTTTTCTGAGGTAACATTAAGCAGTTGAAGAGGAGAGCTGAGGAGCGTGAAAGTTGATGGAAAGAAGGTCGGAAAGTTCATGGACCAGAGGGCTGCGTCAGTCGGATTTCGAAGACCCTTACCGTTAACAAACAAGAGAGAGAGAGAGACGTGTTTATGAGTGCGTGGACTGCACACAGACGGCTTTCCTATGTCTCTGTAGGTGACAGTAGATCGTTTGAGATACAAGC
>NW_027160835.1:0-439 GCF_002600585.1 Cystoisospora suis
GCACGACTAGCGCGCTGGCCCACGCTGACACCAGGGCCCAGGAAGGCCGGAAGTTAGGTGAAACGGCTCCTAGAGGAGCCTAATAAAAGCAAATGAAAAGGAAAAGACCTTTTAAGCACGCTAAGCGCAAAAATTAAAAGGAAGCACTAACTTTTACGACCTCGGGAAGCCAAGCGGATCGGCGAACGAGCCGGCCGCGCAGCCCGCGCCCCCAGCTTGAGAAGCCGAGGGCCGGAAAGCATTTAGAAGCAGCACCTTTCCACGATCAAGGCTTCTAGGGAAGCCTAACTTGCATAATCAGAGTCCTAAGACTCGTTAAAAGAGGAAGAGAGACCCAGACTTAGCCTTAGAAGGTCCTGGGAAAACGGCCGGAGACCACGCCTCCCAGGGGAGGCGGAACGACCGGCCGGTTCAGAGAGACACACGACCGGAAGAAGGG
>NW_027160836.1:0-11616 GCF_002600585.1 Cystoisospora suis
GGCGGACTCCGACTTATATTCGGCGCCGACACGGAGAACCAGCATGACGCCGCCACACCGGCAGAGGCACGCAAAGTCGGTGCGAGCGCTGCCGAACTCCATAGAAACGCCAAGGCGGTCTAGCAGCGGCTCCCGCGTAGACGCAGCCGGTTACGGTTGTGTCTTTCTGTATGGTGTTTGCGTCTGTGACTGGGGTGATTCTCACTTTCACGACACCGGGGCACTAGCTGCCTTGGTCTCGCGGCAACAATAAACGCAGCATCAGACTGTAGGCGCACCATCTGGATCCGCCCGGTTTTGTCGCCGGCGGCAGACGGGGGTTCGTTGCCATTCAGAGTAGGTCAGGGGTGGTGTAGGCGCGTGAAGACGGGCTCTTGGCTTCTCTACAGCACCACACCCGGAGTGGCAGCCGCCCCCCCCCGCCAAACCTGCTATGAACGCTGGACTGAAATGCAGACGGTTTACAGAGCCTCAGCATTCCCTTAGGTTGCTTTCGGCCCCTGCCGTCAGGGTCGGTGCTCTCGACTAGGGCGGAAGCGCCTGCACCTTTTCAGAAGCCCACCCTGTCTTCCACCAGCTAGTCCTAAGCTGTCAGCCGCTTTCACCGCGAACGCATAGGTAACCCACTGCGTTCCGAACAGTGAAAAGCTGCGACTGGACCCAAGGCTCTTAGGTTCCAGGCCGCATGTGGTTGCCAGTGTCGGCCTCGCAACTGCCAAAAATTACATTCGTGTCACGGAGAAGCTGCGCCATGCTGTCGGCTAAAAAAGTGTTGCCAGAACGGAACCGTCCCGCTCCAGCCGAGGTGAGTCCGCAGGGCGATCTTGCCGTGAGAGTTGTACAGACAGCTGGACTCTACGGCTGAGAGTGGCGACGAAGCAGAATGGTTCGCAAGGCGTTGCTCACTTGCCCCACCGCCTTACCTCGAGGTGGGCGAGCTTGCTCTGACGTCCACGACTTCTAAAGAACAAAGCTGCCACCGCCACTGTCAACGTGCCGAACACCTTAGACCGTGCACTGCGTGTTCACCCACCCGGTTCGCAATGCTACATCTTCGTCGCCTAAGCCACGCCCATAAGAACGCCCTTTATTGGTATGTCAGTATAGCTGGCGTCGTCCCGGCACAGAAGAATGCTCAAGCGCTGGCGGGCATTGCGGGAATCTCTAGAGCACAGCCACCTATCATGCATGAAGCTCCAGGAGGAATCCCCGGAAGAAACGCGACTTCACGTGCGTGGAGACGTTAAACCTTCAGGGCATGCGTATACTAGAGGCCTTCCGTTCAGATTCGTTTCTAGTCGCTTGAGCAACGCACTAGCACTCCTGCAGCACCACTTGACATGCGGTCTAACAGCCACCCAGAGATACGTTCAGTCACAACTGGAAGCTGCACCCGAGTGTTCGTGAGCCTACATTCTCCATCTTTTTCACAAGCCATGACCGCAAACCTGGTGACAGCCGGTCGAGGCCCGCAGCAGAACGTAGGACATTATTTTGAAATAAGACGACTGGAAGAAACGCTGAGCGTAACCTTTGGTGCAGCAGGGCTCCCGCCGCATCCAGTTCAATAAAAAGTGACTTGTCTCCTGCCCAGCGCGCCCGGTCCACCGCTGTCACCACTAAGAAGCACCGTTGCCTGGTTGCTCGCTTCCTGTTTGCTCATCTGAGTGCCGGGAGACGGTGTGGCATTTTGCTTATGCACCAGAGACGTCGTAGATGGCGAAATGGCAGCGCTCGCCGCGCTGGTGCTATACTGTCGTGGAGACCTGCGACTATTCACCTCGCTTCTTCTAGGCTCCAAAGAAGGGACTGTAACCGGAGGGTGAAACGGCTGGGAAAGAAAACCGCCATGAATCGGATTCGTGCAGGGACCAACATGAATGCCTCCACGACCCGCGCCGTTTCTAGAGGCGTCTGCATAGAAAAGAGGCGAGGGTTGGCCCGCTGTGTAGACTTGTGGTACCGGGGCTGTGCTTCTTGCAATCGAAACCCCACAGGAGCCATCAGTGCTTGTCCGACCGGAGAAGCCTGTCAGCAACGAGACTCGGTGCCGATTGCTGGGAAAGCAGGAAGCGCTGGCATGTGCAGCAGCCCCAGACTGTGGCAACGGAAAAACGCTGCAGCGAGGGAGCCCATGGTCCACCGCTGCCGAGTGGGAGCGCGACGACGTAGCGCCGCCGGATCCAGTTGCAACATCACTCGGAGAACAATGACCTTCTGAAAGCGCGGAATTACTGGAGCCATGCACCGTGTCCGACCGCGACATCCGGGAAATCTCTGCAGGCGCTGACGCAGCATTTCCCACTGAGTCTGTCAGGTGAGCTTCCCGACGTGTCGCTGCCTTGTGATTCAAGCTTGAGCTGCTTGCACGGGGTGAGCTAGCTCTGCTTTCGGAAGCTAAGACTCGCTCGGACAAACCAGTTGCCTTCTTTGTTGGAATTGGTGTACACGCTGTCGCAGAAACGACCGACTCCTGGTGTGGTACCGGGCTACCTGCTCGAGGTCTCCGAAGTTGTCGGTAATGCCGATCAAGGGACATGACAAGACTCCCCGACTGCGTCACTCCTCTCGCGTGTCCCAACAGCGGCCTGTGTCGAGAACCCGACGTGTCGCGACCGTGCTTCTCTTGGGACACAGAATGTGTCCCCTCAACTGAAACATTACTCGTCCGAGTTTCTGTCTCAGAAGAGCGGCTGGGGTGGCGCCCGAGCGACGAAGCGGCAACAGGGGGGAGAGATGCCGCTGCAAGATGATGAAGAGATGCTGGGGCCCTTATCTTTGCCTGAGGGGCCGTTGGTGTAGAGACATCCGCGACCAACTGAGCACGCGTCAGAGAAGGCGAATCAGAGGAGCCTCTCGTAAATTTTTCAGCAGTAGATGGCACTGGCGGGAGAACGAAGCCGAGCGACGAAAAGAAACTCGCCCCGGTAACTACGTCCGAACGCCGGTCGGACAGCGGATTGGCCCGCTGGCTTTCTTCCTTGCTATCGGCGGCAGCGGGCCCGTGCTTCCCTGGGATTTCAGATGGGTCTGTGACTACTTGCCGAGATCCTCGCAGCGCGCATCGAAGTAGATCCGCTTGCTTCTGCCTCTGTTCATGAAAGAGCCGGCGCGTCTCAATGAGGCGCTCAAGCTCCCGTTCTTCGCTCCGCAAAGAGCTCAGCTTTTCCAACGCCTCTGTTGCTTGTCTCCGGCCCTCGCCGGTCACCTTCACCGCAGGAGACACGGCTTTTGATCCGCTCTTCTCTGGATGTCGTGCTGCAACAATACTGGGACAAATTTCAGGCACCACTGTAGGTGGAGCCACTGGAGAAACAACTGATAAGCTTGTAGGCGTATTTCGGTGTGCCGTGGCTGATCCAGGAGGACTTGGAATCACAAGGCCGACCGCCGGCTCAAGCCTCCGAGCTTGTGTTTCATTGACGACTTGACTCACACCGACAGACACGGACGGGATGCAGAGGTGACTGCAGGAGATACTGGACGTTTGGGAGCCAGAGGAGTCCTCCTTATGTTCCAATGTGGAGCTCCTGGAGTGGCACGGCGACTGCGGTCGGACCGGGGCAACCGTTCTCTGAGCGTCCAAACAAGCTGACAACGGGGTAGAGGCGACGCCTCCACCCTGTTGCGCGACAGACTCCGAAGCTACGGGAGCGAGACAGAGTGAAGGAAGACTGCGGGGCAACCCCGTACCATCCAGCGCTGTCTGCGCAGTCGGCCCGCAGCCTGCCACACCCAACTCTTGCCTCTGGGTTCCTTTGTTAATCTGTCCGCTCGAGGTGCGCGTGCCCTTTCCCTCAACAAACCGTGCCGGTCCCTCTGTTGCATGTATTCGCAGACCACAAGTGCCTGCGTCCGTCGGGATTGCATGGCTTCGGCCGCGGCTGGGAAGCCGGGCAACACCAAGAGTTGAGCTGAGAATGGCCGTCTTGTGACCCACCAGGGCAGCGGAACGGCCACCAAGGTTAGGGCACGGGGACGGGGCCACATGTGTCTCCCAGTCCGTCCCAGGTGAGGCCTGGGTGTGAGACATTCCCGCACTGTCGCCCCCTTGACACCGAACCCGTGCTGCGGCCAAAACACGGACTTTTTGTGGAGGCACCCACAGCTGCTCCTTCGCGAAGAATACGTCCACGGCTTTCGCTACATTCAGTTCGGGGCAACGCTGTTGAGAGCGCGGAGGGCTCCGCTCGGTTCGTGTTTCGAAATGACGCGACCACGCCCCGCCAGCCGAGCTCACCCTCTTCGTAGTATCCGAGCTTCCGTCGAGGACTGGGACTGCTGTCTGCGACACAACTGCGCTCGCTACAAGTGCGGAACTACTGCTTCGTACATGTGACGTCGTGCGCTCTTTACCACTTTGACACTCGTCTCCAATCTCCCAGTCTCGCGTACGGATGTCCACACAGCCGAGAGAGTGCTGCCTCCTCTGGCCTGGCTCCTGGGGAGGCCGACCGCGTTGCTGACGGCCGCAGGCTGCAGGACCAGAAAACATGGCCCTCGACGCAACAGTCTCAATAACAGCCTGACCAGCAACAGCTGTCTCCTTCACTGCACGCCAAGCTGACGAGAGTATTGGTAACTGGAACACCGATGCAGCCCCCACGGTGCGGCCACGTGACGCCGCAGAGGAGCCCCCCGAAGAGCTTCGCAGACAGGCGGATCCCCAAGCTGGGATTGCCCCACTGTTGGTTCTACTGCAGTGGGGAACGGAACGCGGCGGCAGCACAGATGGTGGCTGAAACCCTGGACCGTCGTAGGAGCCGCCCTGCGCGCCCACGAACGTGGTTGCAGGTCCACTCCTGGCATTGACCCCCTGAAAGTTCCTTGAAGCGGCAACACAAAGGGACTCTCTCGAGTGCTGTGATACACCCAGTACAGGATCAGAAGCAGATCGCTCGTCTGATATAGTCGAAACCGAGACTGTTTGCACAGCTGCCAAAGCGGAACCTGATGGACGAACAGAGAGAGAAGGGGAACCAATGACGCCCCCTACTACGCCTTGAGCGCCAGATCTTCCGCGCGCAGTCTCTACAGGACAATCCGTGGAGTGCGACTCCCCGCTTGACCGCAAATGACAGCTAGCGGGTGTCCAAACGCCGGCGTGACTGACCGCGCTTCCTTGGAGACAGCTGCTCACTCCTGGTTCCGGCAGAGGCGGATGGTGTATCAGCTCGCACAAACCAAGATGTGGCACTGGCACGCTGTTCCGGTGCGGCATGGATGCAGAAGAGAGGTCAAAGGGTACGGAGTTTGCAGGGTAGTTTGCCATGCACGATGAATCAGCCGCATGACGAGGAAGGGGTGAAGGAGGAGGCGGAGGAAGAGGCGGAGGAGCCCAGCTAGAGGGTTTTGTGACAGAACTGCAGAAACTCAGTGGGGAGCATTCTTGACTGGTGCGCTGCTGCCCCCCAGACAAATCTACGCTCGTGGAGCCGATTTCCGTACGCCCTGCACGACAGCAGGCACTTCCGTCAGATACCCCTGTCTCGCATGTGGTAGCGCCCGTCGCGGCACGGTTTTCCGAAACACCGGACCCCGGTGTCGAAGACTCCGGGTTTCCCGCACTCTGCCCGGCAACGGTGGCCACGTGGCCACCGGGGCCCACTGAGTGAGCGAACCCCAGCGCTGCAAGACTTACGGGGCGACACCGGAGGCTTTTCAGACCATCCGGCTGTAGATGAAAGTGCACCGTAACGCCACATACGGGTTCAGCGTGTGATTCCTCCACTCCGGAGGAGAGATCAAGGTCGATGCACCGGCCTATCAGAGTCAAGTGATACTCTCTGCCCACCTTCAGGTTGTCCAAGAGCATTGTCGAAGCTCGGGCAGTACGAATAGGAGGGGTGGATTGTGCCGCTGATGGTGAGGCCACTGAGCCCGGCTGGGAGCGAGTGTCATGTGCCTCAAATTCCGCCGTAAGATCTAGAATGGACAGCTGCACCTCTATCTGCCGATGAACTCCAGCAGGAGCAGAGGCTACGAGAGCTCGGGGCTTCTCTCCGAGGTGCCACGACAGAAGGACGCGCTGGTCCGGCAGCATCTTACTCTCCACGGTCATGGTAGGCGAAGAAGCTGGTGGTACACATGAAGACAAAAGAACACCGTCAGAGTGTGGACACAGATGAGGATCATTGCTGCGTTGCTCCAGGCGATCGCTGGACGCAGATGATCTAAAAGAAAGACTGCTAGACGGTGGAGCGGATTCGTCATTTGTCAGAAGTGTCCCCCTCGCAATTCCTTCGTCCCCAAAGGTGGGCACTGGGCCAACCACGATGGCAGGGCGCGATGGAGATGACCGTGAAGAGAGAAGATTAGATGCAGACAGATCATTCCTACATTTGGTTGGCTGTACACCGGAGTTGACGGTGTCTTTGTCGATGGCACGGGCTCCCGGAGACACTGGGACTGAAGACATTCCTGGCAGTGCAGCAATGGGATCGCTGCGAGACTCTGAGACATCAGTTGATTGTGTCTCTATGGCTACGCGATGCGTATTGGCAGGACCCGCACCAGGAGAAAGCCTAAGTTTAACAGTGGCACCGAATGGTAGGGATTCTCCCCCGCGCTGCCTCGGATCGCGGGCAGACTGCGCTGGCCTCGTGAGCCCGACGGCCATGCCCCCATTCGCGGCCCTGTGTCCCCGCTGTTGCGAAGGTGTTAAGTCTTGATGGATGGAAGGTTCCACGGAAGCGCCCGGGTTAACAGCGACATTTCCACCGCTGGTGGTGACAGCGTCTCCTTCGGTCGGATCAGCCGTTGGGTTGATTGTTTGGACAGCAACGCCCGGACTGGTTGAAACCGTCTCCTCTGGGGTTCCGCCACGCGGCCCAGACGGCAGATGCGGAGCTGTAGCGCAAGGGCCCGTAGTACGTCTCAGTGGAGCAACGGTGCCCGTCAGAAGACGACCTGAGGGAAGCAGATCCTGTGGAAACTGGGAACGGGAGACCGAAGACGCAGGATTGGACCGAAATTCCAACGACATCGAGTCGCCGTCCTCTTTGACGCAAGATCCCTTTTCCCACATGGAGCGAGGCGTCGGAAGTTTCTGGCAGTTCCGGTGCTCATTCGTACGCAGGGAAATGGTCGCTTCCTTACGTTCCCTAAAAGCACTTCCCGGCGCAATCGCCGAGTCAAACACGCGCTCTCCCGCCGTAGAGGGAGACCCTCCAGTTGTGGTCCGGTAGTGTGCCTGGCATGGATTTACCTCGTCAGTGGATCTCTCTGTGTGGCGCCCCTCGAAGCAGTCACCACTTTCAGTTCTCTTGTGAGAAACCGAAGGTTCCTTGGATGAAGGCGTCTCATCTACAGAGTCGTGGGTTAGCTTCTCTGGAGACTTTGGACTTATCTTCAGGATGTCACGTACTTGGCACAAGCCGGGAACTTCTTTGTGCTCAGCATCTTCCTGACCTTCCTTCTCCGAACAAGACGGTGCCACCGTCGATGACGCCTCGGCTGCTTCTTTTATAACCCGTGAATTACGACTTCCGCCTAACACCCGCGCACAAAGATCATCTAAGTCTCTCGAGTCACCTGCAAAACCTGTCTCCCACTGGTCCACTTTGGCCTTGTCCCTCGCTGAATCAGCAGTATCACGTTCCGGGATCTCGACTCCACTGTGATTCTGAGCCTCCTTCGAGTCCGCTTCAGGGCCGGCATGCGGACGCTGAACGCCACGAGGCAGGTAGCCAATGTTAGAGTTGGACGAGTGTGGAGGAAAGCCCGAAGTCGTTGAACGCTGTAAATTGTCCATGCCCAGCGCCCGTTCCACCTGGAGGGCTAGTAACCGGGCATCACAGACTAACCGAGCACGCTGCCGTTCCTCATCGGAGGTCTTGATCAACCCTTTATCTCCCTCCGGCGAGTCTGGGCCTCGAACTGGGGAGACAGCTCCGCAAAAACTCCCTTGCTCCACTGAACCTAGAAGGGAAGAACCCCCTTCGGGACGAGCTGGGAAGAGCGCGGTGCCGCACAACTCCGGTGAGAGGGAACAACTGCCCATCTGAAGAACAGGATGACATAAGGGGCCACGAGGTACCTCCTCGACAGACATGCTGTCCGCGTCCTTGAGCCACTGGGCAACCTGAAGACAACACGCGACAAAGAGACAGTGACGCACAGGTGCTCCCTACACACTTAAGAGAAGCACGAGATTCCGCAAGCTGACCAAACTCTTAGTTTTCGCGGACTCGCTTCCACCCTTGTGCCTGAAACCCCACCCAGCACAGAAACACTTGGAAAACACATACTGTACATCAGCAATGCGAAGCGGACAGGCGGAGATGCCCGAACCTACCAAAGTAGGCACGGATCAAAAACGTGTTGTGTGATGGCCTAGCTCTAACTACGACAGGAGTCACGGCATACACTCGAGCGTGTACAAGAGTCCAACTGGTGGACCGTTGATCGCCCTGAGGCAACACCGAAACACTCTGAAAGGAGCAGAGTCATAAAACGACACCCATGTACACCGTCAGCGAATCTACTTGACGCCCTGTCTCCTCCTACCTCCTTTTGAAGTCTCTCCTCAGTGCACTTTCTCTGCATGAGCGCACGCAAGCTGTTTCCTCCCTGCTGCCCGACAGCCTTCATCACCAGTTCATCGGCAAAAGGATCTTGCCACAGGGGTTCCTCTGGCGTCGCCTGGGTGTCTGCCTCACCCTCCTTCCTCGCCAATAGATTGTTGTCGTCTCCTCGGCTATCTACAGTCCCTTCCCCCTTGATGCCCTCCGCCGCCAACGCCGCCAAAGACTGAGTGCTTGTCCTATGCCATGCTTCGGCTGCAGCCTCGGTGACAGATCTTGCAAACTGCTTGGCTGTTTCTGCGGGAGTCTTGCGAGTTTGACACGGCAGACAACGCAGTGCGCCTTCTGCGCTTTCTTCTTGGAACTCCCGTGCCTGCGACTGCGTCCCACTGAGTCCGGAGGGAGACCTGTGCTTAGCTAAATCACTTGCCGCAGGAATAGCAGGAAGTCCGAACGAATGACGCTGTGTGTCCTTCACCAGGGCCTGGGCGGAAGACCCGAGTGCTGCTGCTACGGCGGCAGCCGCTTCAGGAGTTTGCGTCCGCACCTGCTGAATGAAGTCAGAGAACTGGTGAATGCCAATGCTGGGATATAACGACAAAGACAGAGACAGTTGCACACGGGAGGAATGTTTGTGCAGATTGTTGAACTACGGTGTATTCCTGGAAAACAGAGATAACAAAGCATTCAACGGAAGAGCACGCCAGTGCTGTGTCTGGTGTGCTCTTCCGTTGAATGCTTTGTTCAGTGCTGTGTCTGTGGGGCCGTGACGAAAGCGGCCCTACAGGGAGAAGGGCTGGGTTCAAAGTCCTGCACAGAAAACAGAATGCCCGCCGAGGAGCAGCTCTCTTGGAGGTGTGCATGCGCGGCTTTGCTCGATGATAACATCCTTTTGTAAAGGCGACCGAAGAAATTAGCAACCTGGCAGGTGTATCGAGGAGGTCCGCGTCTCAAGTGACGTGTGGCAAAGACAAGCCGCCGAGTCGGAGTCAAGACAACGCCATGACAAGGAAGGAAAACTCCACTACGGCATGTCGCCCTTCAAAGAGACAACCTTCGCGACAACATCCGTCATATGAGACGTACTCACATACTCCGAGCTTCCCCAGGTAGGAAGAAGCGCTTCTAAGGTTTCCGATATAACAGAACGCCCCGTACAAGGAGGGGCGGGCAGAGGTCTTGTCTGGAAACGTTGAGAGCCGTTTGCTGCAGCAGTCACGGAGCAGCACTTACTCTTTGAAGAAATTGCCAACGACGCCATCGTCGCGTTGCAGCCGACTGCACAAACACACATCCGCGCACAGTGCTCGTGCAGTAGACATCTTCACTGCTGTCTGTTGTTAAGGGAACGAAGCCAAATGAAAATCTAACTAAGGGGGTCTGGTGAGCGAGTGCTTGACTAACTATCTCATCCGCCCAGCTCTTCGTGGGTAAGCCAACAAGAAAGCGAAAACGTACACGGAGTGCCTCCAAGTCTTCGTATGGGTCCCGAGAGGTGTGGGTCTGTAATGACATCCGCGAGCCCGTTCTAGGGTTTGGACAAACGCATGGCATCATACACACCAATGTATGTCACCACAACAAGGTACCCCTTCGACGCCACGTCGTCACTGCAGACCAGAGCATCACCCTCTCACAAGTTTTCCCAATCAAGTGCTACGCGTACGTCAGATGGATGCCTGCATCATGTACTTCGCACTCAAGCCCAGATTTCTCAGATTGAAGCCGCGCGCCGTTTTCCCTTAGTTCCTCGAGCGAACTCTGGAGGTCTGAGAACAAGACAGGTAGAAGAGAGAGAGGTGATATCAGATACTCGACACCTTCGCGGACGTCTGGAAAGGAGACTCGCAGTCCGAGTAATATTCCGGGGGGACAGCGAGCTTCACTCGCGTGACTGGCCAGAAGATGCCAATGGAAACAGGGTTCGTGTAAGTGTACACAACTGGGATCGAGTGGATGTCCTCAAAGACGTGGGGCAGGTCAGCCCCTATCAGTTATGTCAAGTGGCAAACAGCGGGCAGACATTGCCCTGAACCTGCAGGAGACCCCGCCAATGATAGTAGAGCTACCCGCCAGTTTTGCCCGGATCCAATTCCAGGACGTTACGCCTGGCCGAAGCAGCACCACAGGTCGTACCTCCTAACGAAAAGGTAAAAAGTAACAGGCCCCCCTCGGCTCACGGGGGTTTGACTGGTGCTGTCGCTAATATTACCATTTGCGTCCGGCCCAACACACACAAAAAGTGGCAATACAACGAAACTTCTTAAGCTTTCCCAGTCGTTCGTCTCAAGCTATCCAAATGGTATATGCTTCTCGGTACGGCTTGTAGTGAGGATAACATCTTGAAATTCTGAAGAAATGCAGGTGTGAAGTGTGGCAGGCACGCCCCTACAAGCACGTACCTTGACAACTTCGCTGCAGTCTACAGCATGTCTCAACCAGCTCCTCCCGTCGCATCATACGCAGCGTGGCTTCTCTCATTTTTCTTCTATGCCAACGAGAAGAACAGATTCTTACGAGGAGACACAAGGCCGCTAAGCTCCTGTTATTCACTAAGCTCCAACTGGGGAGACAATGTCCTGGGAATCAATGTCGCATCGTGCAAAGCAAACGACAAATCAGGAAAACCCAGTTGGCGGCTCAGTGCAGCTTCGTCCCGGCGGGCCACAAGCCCAGCTAGAGAAGAAGAGAAAAGAGAACCGTCATGAAGATTGGAGAATGGTTAAGGAATGGAGGTTCGGACTCGCCAGAGCTGCTGGCTGCTGCCATTCCACCCGAGCCCCACGGGTCTAGATTTTTCCAGGATTTGACGTGTGCGTTGTGAGATGACAGAAAGCGAACTGTAGGAACGTTGTAATCGAGAACTAAAAAAAAAACCGCACCGCTGCGAAGACTGAGAGAACAGAATGGGGAAGCAGCACCCAGCAGTTGAGACTGCAGAAGACAGTTGGCTATTTTGAAAAGCATGCACCGGGGCACGCTATTCGTGTGTAAGTCAGCTAGTCAGGCCCGTGAAAACAGACGGCGCACGACACCTTCGCGAAGAAAAGACTATCTCCGACGTGGTAATTGTGCTGCCGCGTCGCTACTG
>NW_027160837.1:0-225 GCF_002600585.1 Cystoisospora suis
AGTCTGAGGGTGGTATGCGGTTGACATTTTCATAGTGATACCTAGTCTTTGGCACATTCCCTTCCACACTTCACTCGTGAATCTACTGTCTCGGTCACTAATGATGGCATTGGGGACTCCATGTAGCCTGATCACTTCACGCACTAAGACATGTCCTAAGCCTTCGGCTCCAATAGTTTGGTATACAGGGACAAAATGTGCCATCTTGGTCAATTGACAGACGAA
>NW_027160838.1:0-470 GCF_002600585.1 Cystoisospora suis
ACTGGTCGAAACGCCGTCTGTCTCGTGCATGCACAAGACAGACGGCGTTTCGACCAGTTATACGCACGCCATTGTAGAACCAGAAGCGGTACCGCGCTCGCTATGGACGTGGTAGGTTGATAGACACGCGTGTTCAAAACATAGTACCAACAACCTGCCAGAGCCAGTGAACAGCTCAACTAGCAGCGGTGCGCACTAAGCCGCTGTCCCGCTCTCCTGATCTGGTCGTTCCAGAGGGCACCCTTGTCTGCTGCGGCGGATCCTAGTAATTCTGATCTGCACAGTTTTGCATCCGGGACAGGTACGCGCCACCGCCACGCATTCGCAACGCGAACACCGAAAAGGTGACAGCAGCCCACTGCAGTGAAAAACAGAGGTCTGACGGCAGGCAAATTAGCTGTGTAGGTCTGATTCCGCGCCAGTAGCCTGTGGCGTGACTTCACTCACCGAGTAGGTTGGATGTGTGGCGG
>NW_027160839.1:0-195 GCF_002600585.1 Cystoisospora suis
TCGGGGGTCTCCTCTTCCTTTTAACTGAATCTTGACTCCTTTACACATTCCCTTCTGTGCTGGTTCACGACCGAGAATCTCTTTCCTAAATTGGGTTGAATCATCCCCCTTTGCCCTGATATCTCCTCGTCGTACCACTCCCTGTATTACTTTCGTCCACCGCTTGAGAACATCATCCTTCCCATTTCCCACAAA
>NW_027160839.1:541-907 GCF_002600585.1 Cystoisospora suis
TTCAATCCACGGTCTCATAACCGTTAGTTTCAAGTAATCCTTTTCTGTGATCCGCAGACCTCTTCTCTCATCCCAATCTTCAGCCTCCCTTAACGGACCTCCCTGACCCTGGTGTGCTTCCTGACACACCTGATTAACCTTCGTTTGTAGCCCGGAGTTGCTTGAAGACTCCTCTCTTGAAACTCCCTTGCGAGCTGTCCTTCCGGATGGATAGCTTTCGCCACTCCCCAACGAATCTGAGGGAGACTTCGGTCCCTGCATTCCACTTCTCTTTCGTCGATCCCTCAGGGCTGACCCTAAGAACTGTCGGAGATCTGTTCCGACTAGGAAGGCTACCTCCTGAAAGAAGTCCCAGACCTCTGTTCC
>NW_027160840.1:0-332 GCF_002600585.1 Cystoisospora suis
ACCGGTAGAAAGAGTTGGAGGGAGAGTGGATTAGCATTGAGGAAGGCCAGTTACCAAGTTCTATTAGAAGTCACCTATCTACTACAAAATGAGTTGTTAGATTATATCCAGGAACTAAATTCGTGTGAACTAAAGAAAGAATTTGTGGGGAATGGAAAGGATGATGTTCTTAGGCGATGGACGAAAGTAATACAGGGAGTGGTGCGACGAGGAGATATCAGGACGAAGGGGAATGATTCAACCCAATTTAAGAAAGGGATTCTCGATCGTGAACCAGCACAGGAGGGAACGTGTAAAGGAGTCAAGATTCAGTTAAAAGGAAGAGGAGACCC
>NW_027160841.1:0-1577 GCF_002600585.1 Cystoisospora suis
CGCCTTACATCCCTTCCTTTCTCTCTCCTCTTTTTCTTCTCTTTCGCATTCTCTTTCCAGTCTTCATCGGCAGCATCATCCCTGTTGTCTTCTTCTTGTTCTTTTTCTCTCCGTCCTCTCCCTTCTCCTTTTCTTATCTTTCTGTGTAGCAAGATGAGAGTCCGACATCTATCAACGTATCTCTCGGAGCACCATCTCCTTAAGCAAGGCAAGTTGGAGGCTTTGCTTGATATGAGACTAGGTATCGATGCTGTCTATTGGCTTCGTACATTACCGGGCTTGAAGGATCCCTTAGCCGATGTGATAGGTGGCTTGTCTCCGTCTCTCTTTCTTATTCTTTCTCAGCAGCTTAATCTGTTTAAGGAGCACCGCATAACTCCTTTCTTTGTGTTTCAAGGGATGCAACCTAAGTCTCATTCTCTCTTCTCTTCGCATCTTCAGCAACAGATGGATGAGGCATGGTCTCTCTACTTCGCGTCTCTATCCTCTTCATCTGCCTTCCAGCCTTCCTATCGACAACAGCAGGAGGGGGGGGGTGGGGGTCTCCTTTTACATCATCAGCGTCAGCAGGGAGAGAGAGGAGAAGAAGTCGCACAAGAAGAAGAAGAACAAGGCGGCGGGGTCTCTTCTTCTTCTTCTTTGAAGAATGATCTTCTTAATCGCAATTCTCATCTTCATGGTCATCCGCAAGGGGGCTCCCGAGAATCTAATCATAGTAGTAGGAACTCGAGACATGCGCGTTCTTCCGCTTCTCCTGCTGGCGAAGATCAAGGAGAAGAAGGAGCAAGAAGAGATGGAGAAGATCAAGGAGAAGAAAGAAGAAGAGAGACAGCGTCTTCATTCGAGGGAGATCATAGTCATACTTCAGAAACCAGAGCCGGAGGAGGAGGAGGAGGTGTACATANNAAAAATCACTCTCATCACAGTACCCTAGCAACTTCTTGTTCTTCCTGCAACTCTTCTTCTTCTTCTAATTCTTGTTCATCCACATCTTCTTCTTCGTACCATCCATCTGGAGTTCTCCTTGGGGGGGTTCCCGCGGGGGGAAGTAGCAGCGGCAGTAGTAGTAGTAGTGGCATGTCGTTAGCTATAGCACGTTTCTCTCAAGGTTCTTCTTCACGTGTCACGTCGGACTTTCTTCATTGCACCTTTCATTTTCTGAAATCTCGACATGTCGAATGTTTCCAAGCTCCTTTCTTTGCTACAGCCCAACTCGCTTATTTCGCAGAGCATCATTTCTTCGATGCGGTGATCGGGCCGCCGTCTCTCTTACTCTTTGGGATTCCTCGCGTCATTGTCTCTCTCGACTGGCACCGAGGTTACTTCGAATGGATCGAGCTAGACCAAATTCTCCACACATGGAACATTACGAAGGATCAGTTTGCCGATGCTTGTCTCTTAGCTGGGACGGAATTCTGCTTGACCTTTCCTTATCTCAATCTAGCTCAGTTTCATCAGGGGACGTCTCACTTCACCTTCAATACAGCCGTCGATTTTATAAAGCAAGCGCCTCTCATCTCTTACATGCAACACTTCCCTAATGAAGAAATGAAGGAAGATTAAAGACAGATAGATAG
>NW_027160842.1:0-231 GCF_002600585.1 Cystoisospora suis
TGCCACACTCGGGGTAATCTGAGCCCAGATCGGCAGGAAGAGGGATTTGCGAGAAGGAAGCGTCTTCAGCCGAAGATTCGAGTACGGCAAGTGAAAACAACTCTGAGGAGGCCCGTAGAGACGGAAAGAGTCACGCCAGGAGTTAGGACCGTCTGAGGTATTGAGATCGCACGTCGTGGCGAGGCTGTCCGGAGGGAGACAGAACGCCCCCGTACGCAAAGGAGGCAACAG
>NW_027160843.1:0-469 GCF_002600585.1 Cystoisospora suis
TTCACCGGGGTTCCTTGACTTGAGCACGACCTCCCTCTACTGTTATTTCTGCGGCTGTTGCCTCCTCTGCGTATGGGGGCGCTCTGTCTCCTTCCGGACCGCCTCGCCACGACGTGCGATCTCAATACCTCAGACGGTCCTAACTCCTGACGCGCCTCTCTCCGTCTCTGCGGGCCTCCACAGAGTTGCTTTCGCTTGCCGTACTCGAACCTTCGGCTGGAAACGCTTCCTTCTCGCAAATCCTTTTTCCTGCTAATCTGGGCTCTGGTGCCACACTCGGGGTAATCTGGGCCCAGCCCCCTCTTGGTACTTCGCGATCGTTAGGCTGCTCTAGCAGCCCTCAGTTGATCCCTTTCGGGTACTCATGCCTCTAGCGAGCTTGTGATCTGGTAAATTCGGGCTTGTCGGGCCTCCTCTCAGGCCTACGTCTTCAGGTCGGCTTCAAGCTGGGCCGGCGGCTATTATTCGG
>NW_027160843.1:876-1149 GCF_002600585.1 Cystoisospora suis
CGTTCTCCTATTTCCTACTCTCTCCTTTCTTCGTATTCTTGGCGTGTTTGCTTCCTAAACGTGTTTTACTATCCCTATGCCTCCTTAGATGAGGCCGGGTCCTAACTATTCCCCCTTTTTCCCGGTGGTGTGTCTCTCTGAACCGGCCGGTCGTCCCGCCTCCCTGGGAGGCGCGGCCTCCGGTCGTTTTCTCACGCCCCTCCAAGGCTAAGTCTGGGTCTTTCTTTCTCTTTTAACGAGTCTTAAGACTTCGATTATACAAGTTAGGCTTCC
>NW_027160844.1:0-3140 GCF_002600585.1 Cystoisospora suis
CAGCCCTTTGGGGTCTTCGTTTCTTAGCGGTTAGTTTCAAGACGGTGTGAAACGAAGACCCCAAAGGGCTGCAGTGCCATGGGGAAATGATCATTGGAATCGAAGACCCCGACGAGCAGCAGTGCCATGGGGAGACGATCAAAGAGGTCAACACCTCGATGTGCCGAGTGACAACGAAGACGCTCACTGGACGGTCACGCACGGCAGCGCGGAGCAGCCCCAAAGAGACCGAAAGCCATGCGGACACCCAGCCGCTGACCAGGAGTGACGCCACGAGCAGTCGAACTGCGCCGCGCATCGAAGACAACGAGTGCTGCGAGACTGAGGACACCAAACTGCTCAACCACTGTGAGATCTGGCAACAAGGGACGTTGCCAAGCCAAGTGGGGGAAGGGTGATGGAACCTCCCCTGGGAATGGCCCATGCCTCGAACTAGCGAGTAGTACTACACTGACTCACCGACTGATGCCGCCATGGTCGTACAAAAAAAGGTCGAGTTGCACCGACAGAGCGGCAGCGGTCTCTTCCGGAAAAAAGAGATGTGCTGTGGTCTGGTCTGTGATGTGTGGTTGATCACTGTGACGGTGGAGCGGATCTGTGAAACGAACGGAGTTGCGGGAACAACGACGTTTCAAATTGTTCTGTGCGAAACTCTTACGGGCCTGCCTTATCCGTGAGCCACTCGTGCCCCCGCGTGGCAGTACAAGACGATCTGGACCCAACCGTGTGCGTTAGCACTATCCTTCAGCTGTCATTGCTTCTTGTGCAAAGACAGACATACGACGCGGCGCCACCCCTGCGGACGCATGCATGCTTTGGTCCAGCATGTCGTCTTCTCGACCCATAGCTTCTTCTTTTACTTACTACGCACACTCTAAATTGACTGATTCCTTAGTGTGAAGTGATGGCGTCGTTTGCCGTAGTCCATCCTGCTATCTTCTGAAGCGCCGATTCTCTCAGGTTGAGGCGACCAAATAGAAAGGAAAGAGGGAGATAGATTCGTTCTTTTCCGAAGTTGTCTTCTTGTGTCTGTCATGGTAGCCATGATAGCAGATACAGTCTTTCTTCTTCTAGAAGCGAAACGCCAAAAAACAACGACGGGCTCCATCAGTCACAAGTCTTCTCGGGCGACTCATCCGACTAAACATCACTCACAGCAACGTTGTTTCCTCTCTTCTTCTTTCGGATGCCATCTGTTCTTTCTCTTTCTCTCTTCTTTCTTTATGGCAGATCCCTGAGTTCAGAGAGTTCATAAAGGAAAGCTGGCGTGTGAGAAACCGCAACAAGAAAAAGAAGGAACGGAGAAGAGGAAAGATACATCTCGTATGACCCTTCTCCCCTCCCTCGCCGATGATTCCTCTTCTTGTTCTTCTTCTTCCTCTCATCAAACGCTCATCTGTTTGGTACGATAAAACACGCCTGGTTTTGTCTTTCTTCCAGACACCAAGGGAAAGACTTTCACGGTACTTTCTTTCCCCCTGACGTTCATCCCATCATTTCTGCACCTTCTCTAGTCTCTTTCTCTCTCCCCTCTTCCTCGGTCACCCTGCCACGTACACACATCTCTTTCTTCCTTTCTTCTTCTTCTTCTTTGCCTTCTTTCTCCTCTTCCTTTCCTCTACTTCTCTATTTGTCTCCCTCCTGTTCTCCTTGGTTTCTCCCGGGCAGACACACACTGTCTTAGTAGACGCATTCTAGCCAAGCTGCTGAGATGACGCTAGCGGTCGTCGTGTCTGTTCATGTTGACCGTAATGATGACGGAGAAGACACTTTCTTTTCGAAGATGATTCCATCTCTACTGTACGAAGGGAGGAGAACAAGAGAGGCTAAATCGAGAGATGTACACACTCGTCCCTTTCTCCTTTTTCATTCCCTTCAATGCACAGGAGACAAACAAAGAGGACCGGCAGATAGATAGGCATAGATAGATAGGTAGATATAGATAATACGATGACGATTTCACTCGACTGACGGGGTGGTCGTCATCTTTATGGTGTCTACTTCGGTGTCTACAGCCACAGAACTAGACATACACAATCCAATCCTTAGGAGGAAGAGATACATGACCTAATCTCGCCGTCCTTAGGGGGGTGTACAGTCCTGTACACTTTGCTTGAGTAACTAACTACATACATGCAGAAAGGGAGATACATGATTGACGCGAGCTTCGCAGAAGATCACCTTACCCATGATACCAAGAAGAAGAAGAAGAGTAATAAGACATGCACGATACACTCACTGGGAAGACTTCGAGCTTACAGCACTCTTCCCGTTTAAAACAGGGGAGAACGAAGAAGAGGGATGCATACAAATACCCTTTGTCATCTTTCTTTATCTCATCTCTCTCTCCTTGCTAAGAAAGGCATTTCCTTCTTCTTCTTCTGCTCCTCCTCTCTAAGCCGCAAGGAATGCGGATAGAGGAGGCGCATCTTCTCACTACTGAGGCTACTGCTATCTATATGTGAGAAGTGTCTCACTGAAAGTCTCCTCGAATGGGGAGATGTAGAGAATTCCTTCCACTCGGTGTTCTTCGTTGTCTTCTCTTACCCCAACAACAACATGTGCATTATTATCTTTTCTCTTCTCGACCTCTAAGCCTCTTTTCTTCTTCTTCTGCCTCTCCTTTTTCTTAGCCGACACGTCTTTTTCTTCTCCACATCTCCTTTGTTTTCCTCTCTCTCATCTATCTATCCTTAGTATAATTGTCTATCATTCTTTCGTCTATGTTTAGTCTGTCTCTCCTTAATCTATCTTTGGACTTTCTTTAATTCATCTTAGATCGATGATCTATCTAATCATATCAAGCGGGTGAGGCACCCCGAGGAAGACATCTATTTTTTCCTTTCTATCTCAAAAGAAGAACAGCGAAAGATTTCGTCATTCCCTGGTTCGAAGCATGGAGAGCGAGACAGATCTTTCAGCGTCTTCTGACGCTCCTCGTACGTGACTTTCTCTTCTCTTTATCTTCTTCATATCATATTCAAGCACTGGCTCTTTCTATCTTCATTAGCATGTTCTTTTAGTATCCATTCGTCTATCTCTTCTCCCATTCTTCTCTTTTTGGAGATCTTTCACTCCTCTTCTTCTCTCGAGAGAATGCCTTTCATGCTGTCACTCCCTACTAAGTGACGACGAGAAAT
>NW_027160845.1:0-134 GCF_002600585.1 Cystoisospora suis
CCAAAGCCTGTTTGCCGGCAGCTTCAGCTTCCAACCTCGACCGCGACAGATCTTCTTCAGTTGCAAGCTAAGCTCAAGCTCGGCATCTCCCGGCGCGAACTTCTTCGAGCCCAGGAGTGCCAAAAGAAGTATGC
>NW_027160845.1:705-873 GCF_002600585.1 Cystoisospora suis
GCGACTTAGTATTTTTCCAAGGGCCGACGGCTTAGCGACTCGAGCCCTATAGCTTAATAGAATTAATCCTTGTATTATAATAGAGTAATTTATAGAAGCTTCAGGCGCGAGTGCACGCGCAAACGTCGTAAATGCACCAGCAGAGCGTACTTAGATCAGGGAACGCTC
>NW_027160845.1:1476-1719 GCF_002600585.1 Cystoisospora suis
CGCCCGACAACATTATTACAGTGGGGTTGAGGTAAAGCTGGTGCTCCCTCGCCCTCTCAAAAACCATGCGCAGGTGACTGAAATGCTCCTGCCTCGAACGTGAATATATAAGCACATCATCCAAATATATGATAACAAAATCGTCTAACTCCTTGGTAATTATAGAATGCATTAAGTGCTGAAAAGTCGAGGGTGCTCCTCCTAGTCCGAGTGGCATTACTTTGAACTCGAATGTCCCGTAGC
>NW_027160845.1:1764-3892 GCF_002600585.1 Cystoisospora suis
CCAGCTTGCTGTACCATTGTGCTTTGCCTACTTTGTTAATTAGATCTTGGATTCGGGGTATCGGATAGCTGTCCTTGATTGCTATCCCGTTGAGTGCCCGATAGTCAATTACTAGGCGCGAGCTCCCGTCCGACTTCCCCACGAAGAAGACCGGTGCGGCTATCAGAGATTGCCGGTACTATGGACTTCTTCTCGGGCAGCTCCATTAGTTATTTCTTTAGTTCTTTTGATTGCTCTTCTGGCAAGTGGTTGCACTTCTTCGGGTAGTCTGGGACCTTTCCCCTGCATCGTCGGTACCTGCTGTTTTATCGGCCTGTCCTTTGCTGCTCCTAGGGCTAGCTCCCTGAAGATATCCTCAAATTCGTCCACCAATTGCGCGAAGTCGCGGTCGAGTTTGGGCCCCCCTGGGTTGAGTAGGTGGCTCGGTGGCGGCCGATTCCTCGGTTCCGCCGTTAAACATAGGTCGGGTTCGCAGGTTGGTGCTTGAATGTTCTCTTTCACTTCTATCTTTACAGCGGCTACGAAATTCCACCTCGTCCTTCTTTATTCATTTCCTCAACTGAATCATCGAGCATTGCTCAATAGCCTCCGTTGTTCTCCGGCTTGTTGGTCCTTCTTCCCGTACTTTTCCGACGTTGCTTCACTTTCCCCTCCTTCGAGCTGGGTGATCCCTTCCACCGTGAACGGCCGTTCCTCCCGCGCCGCTTGATGGGAGGTTCGCTGGTTGGTCCGCGCGCTTGGTGGTCTCTTGGTTTTTTTTGTGGTGTCCGAATCCTTGACAATTTCTGCAACGCTGTAAATCTTTATACCAGCACCCCTGGAAATCGTAACCCTTCCGCTTCCAAATCTTGCACTCCTCCACTGCCCTGGCGCCCTGCTGTTGATGTCTGGTCTTGCGCTGGGGGCACTCCCTTGCCCAGTGGCCAGGAGTGCCACACTCGTAGCAGCCCCGTCCCCGCTCTGGCCACCAAGACGCGCGTTGTCGTGTTTTGGGGGGTTCGACTTGCTTTGCGCTCTTGCAGCTGTCCTTTAAGGGCGAATGCCTCTGCGGGCGCCTGTAGCTGATTCAGTTTGAAGTTGCTGAAGTCGCCGCTGGCTACCACAGGGCGAATCGTTCTCGCCGGGAAAGCTTCCAGGTACGCACTTCTCGACGTCTCTTCATCCCAGATGGCCGTCTGCTGGCCTAGTTTTTCACACATCTTTTTCTGCAAATTGCTCAGTTTCAGGAGATATCCCCTTATTTGAGCAGGGCTTACCCACATCGCTTTCAGGTCGTCGAGCTTTCTCTTGTAGTAGCCCAATGGATAATTGCCATAGGTAGGATGGTGCACAATCAACAGATCGCGCATTTTCTCTTACCTTTCTCCCGCGCCGCCTAGCAGCGGCATCAGCTCTGCGTGGTACTGGTCAGGTAGTACTTCAGGAGGGCCTTAACTTTCCCCTCGTCATTCCTATTGGGGAAGTCCCCTTTCGCTTCCAAGTGGATAAACCAGTCCAGAGGACCCGACGTCATCCACAAGGTAAGCGGGCAGCAGGTCCAGTTGTATGTCCGTCGTTAGTGGCGGTGCTGCTTGTTGCTGGTGAGCGAGCAGTTTTCCTTCTAACTCAGCTACGCCCTTACGCATAACTCCGATACCTCGGCAGTTCTCCGCTCCTCTCGATCCCTCAGCTCGCGAAGTCGCTCCCCCGCTTCCCTATGCAGTCTTCAACTTTCTTGCAGCGCGTCCTGCAATGTTGCCACGAGCTGCTGCTGAAGCGGTTGCCGCGGTCTGGTGAGTGAATGCTGTGGAGGCATCATTGTCCCGGCATCGGATGCTAGATTTCCCTCTAGGGAGACTGGCTCCGTGCAGTCCCTGGAATCGTTCATCTCCGTACAGGGTCGGCTTCCCGACGAACGGGCCATCGTTCAACTAGTGACGAGCGAAGAATTGTGCTGCTAGAGTCGGAAATGTCGTGCTGGAGTCGGGTGGGCTCACTTTTCGTGTGCGTGTCTGTCAGGATTTTACAATCCTGCCCTGATCGTCATCAAATATTGCCCTATTTTTAAGATTGACGATCGCTGTGAGAACGCACCGATGGCAGAGCGACCAGATCATGCCGAGATAAGGAAACCAAGCGGCAATTTATG
>NW_027160846.1:0-4926 GCF_002600585.1 Cystoisospora suis
ATAGATAGATTAAAGATAGATAGATAGATTAAAGATAGATAGATATATAGATAGATAGATAGATTAAAGATAGATAGATTAAAGATAGATAGATAGATAGATAGATAGATAGATAGGTATATAGATAGATAGATAGGTATATAGATAGATAGATAGATTTAGGATAGATAGATTGAGGATAGATAGATAGATAGATATGTGTTTATCTCTATGCATGGGTGTTATACGTCTCAGCGTTGCTGCTCTTCTTTCTTTGAAGTGGGCAAGCAACCAGAGAAGGAAGAGACAGAATCCCTCTCTATTTATCTTTTTATCCTCTTCAACATTCTTGTGAATAGACTTATCTATCTCAAGGCTTCCTTCTGTCTCGGGAGCTTCTTCAAGATCATTCACTTTCTCGGTTGTTTCCATTCTTCTCTCATCGGCATTTTACGTCTCTTCAGTCGACGTCTCTTGAACCACAAAGAGCCTTCTTCTTTTCTTTTCATCTCTCTCTAGTTTCCCATGGAAGCCATCAATAGGTTTCTCGACTTTCTTCGGAGAGAGTGGAGGTGTATGTACACCGTATAGATACAGATAGGCTCCCCTGCGTTCGTCGAAAACGATCCTTACTCTATTCAGACTCTCTTCTTCGTCTTCCTAGCGTTCTTGTGAGGAGTCTTCTCTATCAATCCGTATCTTTCATCTTATCAAGCATTTCGAGAAGGTAACGAATGAATGATGGATGGGGCACTCCTATCTCTTCTATCATACTTCAGAGGCCTGTATATAGATATACATGTGACTACGTCTATATCTCTGTATGTGTATATACGTGCATGATATACTTTACAGACCTGTACAGCGATACATATAGTTAGGCATGTATGTGCCTATGTATATGGGGTCTATGTGGCTGTGTGTGGATGTGTCTATATATGTGTGTAGGTATTATTGGCAGATGTATTGCTATCGAGGGTTCCTGAAGCAGAGAAAGATCTTCTCTCATCATCCACTGCTGCGGGGGGAGGAGGAGGAGGACTGAAAGTTCCTTGTCGAGGAATGTATGCTTTCTCTCATATCCCTACAAGGTATGGAAAGATTTATGTATATACATTTATATATGAATCCGTCTCTATGGAGATGTATGTATATCTATGTATGAAGATGTATGTGTGTCTATGTATGTATGGATCTCTGGATGATGTATCTATATGAAGATGGATGAATATGATTTGACTACTATTACACACCCATGTGTGTGGAGATATCATCGTTATGAATATCCCCGTGGCCTATATATAGAGATATAGATATAAAGGCATAGAGAGGTGAATGTGAGAATTCATTTGATCTTCATACATTCTTCTATTTGGAGAAGTAACAACACTAGATGTCTTTCTTACTCATATTAAACAGTCACATAGAAGTAGAGACATGTGCCCTTACTATGGAGATCTTCACTTATGTAGACAGTCATGTTCCTATGCATGCAAACCTAGTCTGTACGTGGCTAGACAGAGGGAAGGAAAGCTCTGCTCTCGTGTGACCCCCACACACATATCCTCCCGTTTCTCTACACTCAACTCATACAGAACTGGCGACTACAGATCTCTCCATGTGATCTCCCTCGTATAGCCTAATAATATATATATATATATCTCTGTCTATGTATCTGTAGATATCTCTGTACATACGTAAGTAGGCATCTATCACTGCTCTTATCAGATGTGTCTATGCAGAGATCGGTATGTGTCCGAAGCTATGTACAAAGAGAGAGAGAGACATGTAGACGGCTTGGGGAAATCTATCTATCTATCTATGTATCGATCTCTTCCTCTACAGAGTGTTCGTATATGTTTGTTTCTCTTCATTAGCGGGGAGGTGAAGCTTAGCATTTCTTCTTTTCTCGGCGTTTCACATGATAAGATGGAATGGATGAGAAACAAGGCGAGATAGCGAGAGAAAGAGATAGAGAAGCAGGGAGAGGAATCATTGTAGATGCTCTGTCTCATTGAATTTCGTAAGAAGTCCTTCCTCTCTAGGTAGATATAAAGAACACGAAGAAGAAGAAGAAAAGAAAGACAAAGAAGAAGCAAATGAAGAGAGTGATGGTCTCTTGTTTGCGTGTGTGTGTGTGTCTGTTGTATAGAAGGATAGGTTTCATGGATCTCCCGATCGCTACTCTCGTCATTGCATGCCTTCCTGCGTAAGAAAGAATACATGAATGAATCCTCAGGATTCTCAAGTCTTTCTTTCTTTTCTTTATCTCTTTCTTTCTTTCTTTCTTTCTTTCTTTATCTCTTTCTTTCTTTATCTCTTTCTTTCTTTATCTCTTCTTTTTTTCTTTCTCTATCTTCTGGAAGAGAGAAAGAATGGTCTATCTCTTATGATCGTACAAGGATGAGTTCTTCTTCATTCATTCTATCGAGCAACTAGAGAGGAGGTGTAGAGAAGTACTAGCGTCACCTACCTGCGTGTGGATTCTATGTGTATAGAGGGCATGTATGATCTTATCTATTATGGATGTATAGATGCATGCGTGGGTCGGAGATCTATCGTGAGGGAAAAACTTCAACAAGGCCATAGGAGATCTATGTACATGTACATCCACACAAATATACGAACGTGTACATACATACCTATACACACACATACATACGTATATACATGCATCCAAACATACACATACAGATACATATACACATATGTATATACATATATACATCTACGTACATATATACATACAACCATCCTACACATTAGTACATTTCTCTATAGCATGCATGTATACACGTGAGTTCCACCCCGTCTGTTGTTTTCTTATCCAAACTTTTAGTGCGTGTCTCTGAAGATCCACCTGTTCAGGCGACCTTTGGCGCATCGAAATACCTTCCTGACTTTTCTTTCTCAGGAGGAACCTCATGAGTCTTCTTGACTGTCGATCTTCGGTACCTTATGAGGAAAGGAAGAAAGCTAGCTAGCGAGCTGTCTACCCCACAGCTGAATTCCTTCTTTGTCTTCCTGTCTCTTCTGTCCTGATCAACTTCTCACTTTCCATGTGTTTTCTCAATAGAAGAGAGAGAGAAAGAGAAAGGGAGAGAAAGAGAAAGAGAGAGTCTTCCACGACTTTGATGTATCTTGCTTTGCGTGTGTGTTATGTGTATTTGTGTATGATGGCATGCAGGGTGCCATGGTTTTCTTCAACATCGTCGATTGTCTGTGCTGTACTTGTATGGATAAGTCTTCTCTTTGTTAAAGTAAGTATTTTGAAGACTTTTTCAGCGAAGCGAAATTCCCCTCTTAGATCTTTTCTCAACTCTCTCTTACTTCTATGACTCTTCTTCGAGACATCTCTCTTCTTGCTTGTCTCTCTAAGTTCCTTCTCATGTAGAGGGGGAGAATCCATTCATAGAGAGAGAAAGAAGCAAGACAGGCAACGACTTTTCTTCTTTTCTTCTCCTAGGCATGAAGACTTCTATGAAGGAGCGGTGGAGCTCTTATTCTTCTTCTGCTGATGCTTCCTTGCATTTTTATCTTGCGTATCAAACTGGCGATCTATGTGGGTTGTGTATTTCGTGGTCTTTTTCTCTCTATTGTCAGGTGCTTTCTTCTCCTCATGAGCTTCATAGACTTCAATCTTCTTCTTCTTTCTCTTGCTCTTCTCTTTCCAACTTTGCCTATCTCTCTTTCTTATGTATGGTTATGAACTTTCGCGGTGTTCTTTTCTTCTTCTTTTCTTTTAGGTCTTGTTCTCTCTCATAATTGTCGCCTTTGCCACGAAGCGTCGAAAGAATCTCAAGTCCCTCGAGCCTTCCTTCGGAAAGATCAACTCCATCTAAAAGACAAGAAAGAAAGAAAGAAATGTTTCCTAAATGAAGTTTGATAGAAAAGGAAAAAAGGGAGAAGAAGAGACAGGGGGGGATTTGAAAGAAGAAAGCGAAAAGGAAAAAAAGAGAAGGAAAGGTAGCACACATACGTTGCATGTCAATTCTAACTGCATGCATCTGAGCGCTATCCGTTTCTTCCTCTCTCTCGGTATATGTATACCTAGATGGTATATGCTGTATATATATGGTGTATACCTCTCTCTCTCTGTATGTATATCTTGTATAGAGTGTACATGTGTGAAAGCATATATGTATGTATGTCTGCTAGCGAGTGACGTGGAGAGACATGGTCGCCCACAAGAGACAAATTTCAAAGATGATAGAGAGATGAGAGATAGCTAGAAAGATAGACAGACTTCTACTTCGCATGCGGTTATGTATGGGAAAGAAACATGTCGACTCGCTAAGTAGTCGTAGTACTAGGAGTAGCAGACGCTTATGAAGAGAAAGAAAGAAAGAAAGACGAGAGACGGAGAGACAAAAGAAACTTTTTCTTTAGAACTCTGGGCCAATGGATCCATCCATTCCCCGAACGCAACCACAAGAAGAAGAAAACAAGACCTTCTTATACAGGCATCTCCCTCTACTTCTATCTACACATTTGCTGACATTTCTCCTCCCCACTCTTCTCTTTCTCTCTCTATATATATATACATATGTATCTATCTATCTACGTATCTATCTATATGAGTGTATGAATGTGTGTATTGGCGATCTTGGCGACTGCGTATCTCCTCTTATCTCTTGTGGGGTGAATGGGTGATCTTCCCTCTTCCTTCTTCAGTGTGTGTGTGGAGGTTCAAAAAGAGCATCTAGGCTGGTATGCTTGCTTGGTTTACGAAGACGTGGAGGACGCCATCAGCCATTCAGCAAGGGGGTTGTATGGATGAACAGCCAGCAGCTCCTGGGCGGAGAGAAAGAGAAGGGAAGATACAGACATCTCCAGATTCTTTCATGACAAACTTTCAAGTGTACATACACCAAGAGACACAAAAGAAGAAGAAGAGAAAGCGGTTTGAGGTTGCTGTTTTTGCTTCTTGTTAGCAAGAGAGAATGG
>NW_027160846.1:5073-5202 GCF_002600585.1 Cystoisospora suis
ATGGACAAACCAGAAGAATTCTTTCCTCTTACACTCTTTTCTCTTTCTCAGCACAGGGTTTTTTCACATCCATTTCTTTATAGAAATAGATTTCTTCGAGCTCTTCTAAAGAGATAAAAAGAAAGAAAG
>NW_027160846.1:5246-20408 GCF_002600585.1 Cystoisospora suis
AAAAGAAAGAAAGACGGATGAATAGATAGATTCATTTCTTCACTCTGCGTCTCTTGCTCGTGTAGTTCTCTCTTACCACTGCCAGAACGTTCGATCTGTCTCCCCTCCGAGACGCTTCTCCTCTCTTTTCTTCTCTCTCTCTCTCTCCGGCGACTTTACTTGGTAGATCTAGATAATAGATAGGGGAAGAAGATGGATAGAGATAGTTCGATAGAGACAGGAATAGCGGCGAGCACATCATCTTCATAAATTGAGAAGTGTCTTTTCCTCTCTCCCGTGTACACAGATAGCCATGAATCTAGGATTGCAACTATAATTGCTACAGCAGAGAAATATGCACGNNATCCTACTGTCATCATATGATGCGCCCGAACCAATTCACTCGAGCAAGAAGCTTTCTTCTTTTTCTTCTTTCTTGTTTGGGGTGTTTTCAAGAGGAAAGAAAGGGCAGAGGATGGAGCTAGAGAAGCAAGAAAGGTATCACAGTGATCATTCTGTTCTGTCTATCTCTAGTCTGTCCTATGACTATGAAGAGATAAGAGGAGTCTTTGAAGGAGAAACACAGGGCAGTGGGAGCGACTACTACCTTCTTTCGGCAGGAGAGAGAAAAAGAGAGACTAGGGCAAGAGCGAGAGAAGAAAGAGAAAGAAAAAGGAGAGAAAGAGGAAAGGCTATTTGACTTTTCTATGAGATCAGGCCAAAGACACTCGTTGTCATTCCTCTCTTCTCTCTTCTATCAATGAAGAAGACAGATTCTCTCTTCTTTTATCTATCTATCTATCTATCTATCTCTTCTTTCTTTTCTTTTCTTCACTCGGGGGCTTTTTTCTTCATATCAGGTGTCGGAGCATCCTTTCTCTATGTATGATATCTTTCGTCTTCGTCAGTAGCCTAACGACAACGTTACGATAGGAAAGCGCCACCTTGTCAAGCTCGGTGAAGAGTCAACAAAGAAAGAACGGCAATAGGGCTGTCCCAAGTTCAATCATTCCTAGCCCTAAGACTACATCTTCTACTGCCGCTACTTCTATTAGATGTTGGAGCCATACAGAATGGCGCAGATAAAGCAAAGAAGTTCCTAGCGAACTAAGTGTCGGTGCATGCGACTGTTCTCTTGAAAGAGAGTAAGAAAGAAAGAAAGGTCGACGAGAAGACAACTCGGAAAGATCTTGACGGTTCCGTAACACAACTCCTCAGTCATTCTCCTTCTTCTTGTATATACAGCAGGGAGGGAGCATAGATAGATAGGAGACTGCGCTGCGTGGATGAGCAATCGATAGTTAGAGCTGAGGTATCTTACCTCTTTCAGTGACGAAGCTCTTCCTCTTGCTTCTCTTTTCTTACCATAGCGTCTCAAACGAGACATAACTCCACAGTCGCATAGATACGCTTCCTTCGCCTCTCTCTCTCTGTTCCTAGAGCTCTTTGACACGTTGAGAGAAAGATATCCTTCTTAGCTCTTTCTCTCAAGAGAGCTCGTTCCGCTCATGTTTTCTTCTTGAGAAGAAAGATAGATGAGGAGGTCTCAGTTCAGAGAAGAGTGGAGGGATTGATGATCGATCACTCAAGAAGGGGAAGAAAGAGACGAGACATGCCGTCGACATCTTCTTTCTCAAGGTAGGTGAAGTTTCCCAAGTGTATGTTTCTATCCCTTCTAAGTAGTCTTCATATCTTCCTTCCGTTGATGTTGAAGAGTGGGGGGCTACAGATAGAAAAGAAAGACACATTCTCAGGAGAATGTTTAGACAAAGAAGATAAAAGCATAGACGGCGAGAGTATGTCTCCTCCTTTTCGCTCGGGCTAAACAGTCTTTTGAGTCGTGTGTGACGGGGAAAGATAGATAGATAGATCGAAGAGAGATATAAAGAGATAGATGTGACGACTGGAGAGGAGGCAGAGGGGAAGAAGAAATGAATAACTCAACGGACTTCGGCTCCGACAAAAGAACAGTCATCTGAAAAGAAAAGAAGAAGAAGAAGAAAGAAAAGGAAGGAATAGGAGTCGCCAGATCGTTCCTATCGCCGATGTGGGTGTCCGTGACAGGAAGTAAAGCACAACAGGAAGAAGGCAAGTAAAACTTCTTCTTCTTTTTCCTCATCTTTTACCTTTCAAGAAAAGAAAGTTTTCCGAAGGAGATGAGAGGAGAAGAAGGAAAGGTTCTTTTCTTTTCTTCATTCTTCGCTAAGAGTAGGGGGCGCCGTGATCGCAGCTCAATCCGCCGACCCCTGTGTGAGTGTATGTCAAGACCGAGATAAGATTCTTTTCTTTTCTCCTTTCTTTCCTTGTACTTAGAAAAGTAGAATATTTCCGGTAGGTTCAGAAGAGCTCGAAGAAAGACTCGATAGCAAGAAAAAGAAGGGAAGACACAACAAGTCGATTGAGAGGGAAGTCGGTTTCGTTTTCTCCTTTTCATTCGCTCATCGATCATTCTTGCACTTCACAACTTTGTCTTTCTTTCCTTTCTTTCTTATCATGAAGAAGAGATTCAGAAAGTCCCTTCAAGGAAGTTGAGAGAGAATAATGGAGAAAGAAGAAGGATTGCAAACGAATGAACCCTCCGAGTCTGGCCCATCTCCCGCTCTTCTTTCTTTCGTTTCTCCCCCTGTGACTTTTCTCATGAAGAACCTCAAGCCCTCCTTTTACCTCTCTCCTAGCTCGATGATCTTCTACTATTTGTCTATCTATTCTTCACTGATCTAGTATTCTTCTTTTCTTTTTTATGTTGAGAAGAAACGAAGTGAAGACGGCTCAATAAGATAGACTTTCTCTTGATAGACACTGGAGGTCGTAACTTTCTTTCCAATGAACGGAGACGAACTAACCTGGGAAGATCAAAAGCATGTGAATGAGCTACCTCTCTTTTCAGGCTTCTTCATATCTTTCTCACATGAACTTTCTCTTGATCTTCCTGTTTCAAGTAGACAGATGCCTACGTCTCTCTCAGCACCCTCTTCTTTTCCTTTTTCTCTCTCTCTTTTCTTTTCTCCTTTCTTTCTTCTTCCTCTACTACTCAGCTTAGGAGAAAAGCGCCTTCTTCATTAGAGAAGGAGTAGAGAGAGAGCAGTCGACTTCAGTTTCTCTCTTAGACATAAAAGTGAGTTGGATAAGAAGTTAAACCCGACAAAGACTGTCTCTTCCTCATTTGATCTTGTCACTGTCCTTCTCTTCTTGTTCTTCTAAGACCTCTTTTTTCTTTTCTGGGTCACTTCAGAATCACCGGCGCCTCCTTGTTATTTTCTTCTTGCGTTAGCGCCATCTTTTCTTTTCATTCAAGAATTCCACGTTTCTCCTCTCATTCATCTACTATAGGGTAGCTTCTCTCTTTCTTCTATCGCAGTGAATTGTCGTTCTGTGGAGATTGACGCTTCCTTTCTCTTGGGAGATGAGAGTGTTTTGAAAAAAAAGAAAGAAAGAAAGATGAAGCTAACCCAAGAAAAGACATGAAGAGAGTTCTCTTGTTCAATAGAAGAGGAGAAGCAAGAGAAAGAAAAGCAGAAGAAGAAGGATCTCCTGTGATCCTCATTCAATGGTAGCTTTGCTATCCATGGGGCGCAGTGAGTAGGAAGGCGATCGCTCCCCTCTCCTTCTCTCCTCTTCTTTAGTCTTCATTCATAGGAGTGGAGGTCTCCTACCTTTTCAGGCTGTCTCTTCTTCATACTCTACATTTACTGTTCCTCTCAATGCACGAGACCTCTCTCTCCACGATAAGAAGATCAACGAGCACGAGGAAGAAGAGCACTCATCTTCATCTTCTTTTCTTCTTCGCCTCGTGGCTAGGCTTTTCCCCTTTCAATTCTCCACCTTGCGTTTGTGTTGATCCCTCCCTCTTTCTCCTCTTCCTCCTCCTACCAGGAGTTGCACGAGAAGTGGAGCGAATAAGCGACGGAGAAGAAACAAGAGACCAAACCAAGAGAAGAATTAGGCAACTTTCTCTCCTTCTTATTATATTCTTTCTTCCCTCTTCTTCTTCTTTATCTATGGACAGATGAAGTCGCACTCGATATCACATCACGCCCTACAGCATGAGTGGATATCTGCACGAGAAGGAGAAGAAGAAAGCAGGATTGTCTCTTCTTCTTCTCCTTCTTCTCGTGCTGGTATTCACTCCTTAAATGCTTTCCCTTCTTCTTCTTCTCCTTCTTCAACGTCAAGACATACACCACTCCCTCCCCCCCCTCATTCTTCTTCTTCTATTGTAACGCCCTGTCGTCCTTCCTCTTCATCTCCTGTATTCTCCCCTACACGTTCTTCTGTTTCTCCTTCTCCTTCTTCGATCTCTCAACCTCGAGCTCTGGTCAATACAAGCCCTCCCGGTGATACCTTCTTTCCCTCGTCTTCTTCTTCTCCTTCTTCTTTACCTCTTCGTCCCTCTCTCTTTCTTTCTTCTTCTTCATCTCGGGTCTATTTCGACCGTCGCTCGGGCCGAATTATCTCCGAAAGCGATCAAGAGGGAGAAGAAGGCCTCCTGCAAGAGCTCGATGCTATCTCTAGTACTGAAAGTTCGAGTCGCAGTCACAGCAGTCTGGACCAGACCCTCCATAGTGGGACAGAAGAAGAAGAAGACGAGAGAGAAGAAAGTCAAGAGGGTAGTAGACACTCTGGATCTTCTTCTTCTTCCTCTTCCTCTTCTTTCGTCGACGGAAGTCGCACTGAGAGTCTTGAAGAAGAAGAAGAGGAAGAAGAAGAAGGTGATAGTGGTCAGCGTGGTGGTCAGGATGAAGAAGAGATTTCTCTTAGAATGAGAGAGAGAGCTTCAAGAGATACACATAAAGAAGAAGAAGAGAAAGACAGAGTAGTGGTAATAGATTCACATGACTTGCGTCAGAGAACGTCATCCGATCCTCTCCTAGTGGGAGAGCTTCTATCGAGAGATGTGCGAGCGATAGAGGAAGATGGACGGGGAGAAGGGGATGAAGAGAGAGAAATGGACGCGTATGAAAAGGTTGATACGATACAAGGAGAAGAAGAAGAAAAGAGAAGAGATTTCATGAAGGGTTTGCAAAGGAGTTACGGTGCGGGTGCGATGGGCAGGGCGGGCGAAGATCACGAGAAAGGAGGAGAGAGAAGCGCAGGAGTCGATCGAAACAAGGAGAACGATAATGCAGACACTCGAGTCCAGCTAGCTGCTGGTATGGCTAGCTGCACTCGAGGGTCTCATGAGACACAGAGGGAGACAGGAGAGAGGGGAGAGAGAGAGGATGAAGAAGAAGAAGGCAAAAGAAGAAGAGAGATCGCTCATTCTCTCAAGGTGGCTTCTCTGAATCTATTCGGCTTCTCAAGATCGCTCAGGGGGGAGGGAGATAAAGAGAGCTTGAAGAAGGAAGAAAAAGACAAGAGGAAAGACGAGACTTTTGAGAGAAAAGAAGAAGAGGAGAGAGAGTCACTCTCGTCTTCAAGAGATAAGAAGGAAGAGGATCATGAAGGTTATCCCTCACACGAGCAAGAGAGGGAGAGAGGAAAGAGCAGAGACAATAGAAGGAATGACCTCGATTCTCCAGAAGAGAAAGAAGGAGAAGAAGAATCGATGGATCGACGTCAAGTCCACTATTACAACACGAGGGATGACAAAAAAGAAGAGAAACATACACCTAGAAAAGAAGAAGACGGACAGCAGGAGGTCTCTTCTTCTTCTTGTCGCTCTCGATGTGGTCGTGATGAGCCTCTCAACTTTCGCCATCCTCTCTCAAGACAAGGAGAAGAGGATCGTTCCTCTTCTCCACGTCATGGGAATAAACAAGAGGATTCTTCTTCATGTCTTCCTTCTTCTTCTTTGCCGTCTGATCTTCCTTCTTCTTCATTTCCCTTGAGTAAAGAGAAAATTAATGAAGAAGATAACGAAGACGAACAAGGAGACAGCCAAAGTTTCTCCAGTCCCATATGTCTAAGTGAACTCCCACCAGGCTCCTCCCCTCTCAATCCTTCCTTCCTTCTTCCTTCAGATTCTTCTCATCGACTCTCCTCATCTTCTTCTTCCTCTTCTTCTTCGACATCTTCTTCGTCATCTTCGTCTTCCTCGTCGCCATCTTTGCAGGAGAATTCTGATCTTCTTCTTCAGCATACTCCTCATGTTTCTCACCCTGCAGGTCTTCTTCGTCCTTCTTCGTCTTTTTCTTGTTCTCCTTTACCAACTACTTCATCGTTAGATTTGCCTGTGTCTCCGTCTGTCTCTGAAACTCACAGAGGTCGAGACGAGAAGAAGAAGAATGAGGGGGGGGAGGGAGTGGTGTATGTCTTGACGTTGAAGANNAAGAAGAAAAAGAAGAAGATGATGCTGTGTGGTGCTTCCTTCCAGGGAGAAGAAGGAGAGAGAAAGAATCTAGAAGGAAAGATCGATAGAAATTTCAGCAGAAGAAGATCTGACGGAGGAGAGAAAGAACGAAAACAGGATAGTACTTTTAACGAAACCAGTAGGGATGGACTCAAGAAGGAAGAAGAAGATGAAGATGAAGAAGAATTTGAATCGCTGCAAGAAGATGAAGATGGATGCGAAGATGAGAAAGTAAAACAAGAGGAACATGCAAGTAGAATGAAGCTAGACCAAAGAGAAGAAGAAGAAGCAAGAAGAAGAGAGAAAACAAGAAGAGAAGATGAAGAAGACGAAGGTGTGGCGATGAACTTCTTATCTCCGCAGAATCGAGCACGTCAGAGCTTCATGCGTGAACTTTCCTTGTCTTCTTCTTCTCCACCGTGGAAAGAAGATGAAAGAACTCGAGAGGGAGTTACGTCTCCTAGCCGTGACAAGCTTGTCTCAAGAAAAGAGAGAGAAGATACAAGAGCAGGAAGAGAAGGAGGAGAAGGAGGTGGAAGTGGACACGCGAGGGTATATGAGAAGAGAAGGGAGAGAGAAAGAGAAGAAGAAGAAGAAGAAGAAGAAGAAGAAGAAAAAGAAAAAGAGAGGAGAAAAGAAGAAAGAAGAAGTGTGGATCAGAGTTCGTCAAGAGGTATAGGAGTTCAAGAGGATCACAAGAAGAGGACAGATGAAGAAGAAAGAGAAGTCGTACAAGAAGAGGAGGAGGAGGAGAAGAAGAGGATGAATGATAAGAATGAGGGAAGTCATGAGAGAGAGACCATAGAAAAGGCCTTGCATGACAAAGATATCGATAAAGAAAAAGATTCGGCTGAAAAGAGACGAGAGAGGAATAGGAGGTCTTCTTCTTCAAGTATGAGAGCTTCAACTATCTCTCATTCATGTGGTGGATCTGATAGAGAGACGACGAAAGAAAGAGAAAGAAGATCCTCATTAAGAAGAGGAGAAAAAGAAGACGAAGAAGAAGAAGAAAGAGAGAGCGACAGATCTAGAAGCAAGAGGAGAAGTAGAAGAAGAGAACAAGGGAGAGCTAAAGACTCTTCTTCTTCCTCGTCTTCTTCTTCTTCTTCGTCAGAGGACTCCGAAGAGGAAGAAGAAGAAGAGATTGTTTTATGCTGGGACCCCCCTCGTTATGATGCGAACTGGACTGTGGAGAGTCACCTCTTCACTCAGAGAAATTTCAAAGGTCAGAGGAGCCAAACAAGATTTACCTCTCTTCTTCTTCTTTGAGTTTTCCTGTCTCTTCTCTTGCAGGAATTGCAGGCATACATAGGCGTTTCTTACATACATATGCATTCATACATAGCTAGGTATGTATACGTACATACATACGTATTCATTCGTTCATGCATAGCTAGGTATGTATACATATATCCCTATACATGCATATTTATACAGACTTAATCCAATCGTACATAGGTGGGTATCGATATGTATACATGTATATACACATAGACATACATACTCATACATATGTATTCATGCATACATACTTCAGTGTACTGTATATACGTATAACTGTATACGTGTGGATATCTGTGCAGCAGTATGTGCGTATATATGCATGTATATGTATATGTGTGTCTGCTAGATGAAGATCTGAGGTTGGTTGGATTTCTGAAGAAGAATGTTTAGTGAAAAACGACAGACGAAAACTCTTGACTTTCGCTGCCAAGATATTCAGTTGCAGTGTACGTACACCTCACATCGCGTTCCCATCGGGAGTGAGGATAGGGTGGACGAAAGAACTTTGTTTTCCTCTTCTGACTTCACCTTCATTCTAGAGAGAAGAGAGAATGAATTTGCTTCTCTTTCCGATTCGTCTGAGAGGTGATGGAAGTAGAACAGCTTCTCTCAAAGATAGAGAAGGAACGGGGCTGTAGATCTTCCTGTGTGTATCTGTCTCCTCGTTTCTTTGGGTCTCTTCTTTTCACCTCTTAGCAGACTTGGTCTCTTGCCTACAACTTCTTCTCTCTCTCTCCTTGTCCGGAGAGATCACGAGCCGGATGCCCCCATGAAAAGCATCTCCTTCTTCTCTTCTTTCTCTCTGTTGGAGGGAGAGTATAGAGGAGATTGATATGACGGCTTCTTCTCTTCTTTTTCTCTCTCTGATTGCATGCAGTTCATGTGTGTCTGTCGAACATCGGAGGGGCCGCGCGTCTCCGAGTGAATCGATTCAAAATGGATGGATATGAAAGATTCTCTGCTGTTGTAAACTTCTTACAAAAAGTCCTCAAAAAAGATCGCCTTGTAAGAGGAGAAGGAAGAAGAACATCTCTTCAACCTTTCTTTCTCTCTTTCTCTCTTACTTCTCATTCAGCCTCGGGACACCCGAGACTCTAGCCTTTCTTTCTCTGTAGAGGGGTGTATTCAATATGTACACAGTCTTGAGGTATCTACATCATACGTGGATATAGGGCAGATCCACCTATTTTCATAGATGAATTTGTTCATAACGTATAACGTCACCAATGATTCAATAGTAGTAATATCTTGATAAGTCGACGAACGATCTGTACTCTCATGTATCTATCTCCCTACCTGTCTTTAATCTATCTTTATCTATCTATCTGTCGGTCCATACATGCATCTCTTCTTCCATATTTTTTGTGCCCTCCCTGTCACCATCCCATACTCTCAGTCGAGGCGTCTCTCTTTCTATGTTTTCGTGGCTGTCTGTCTATCTTCATCCATATGTTCATGCTTTTATCTATATGAAATTCATCGAGATTCTAGTACGTTCCTCTCCTGGAATGAAAACATAAACTCGAGTCTCTCGCTCCTCATATCTCAAAAGCATGGGTACGTTTGGATAGACACGTAGACGTATGTATGGATATATACATGTCTATAGGTGTCTGTAGATAGCTATGTATGCAGTGTGTCTCCCTATGTCTATGGTGAGACGACTGATCTATGCTGCGTTCTCCTGGGGAGATATCAGATTTCTTTTTCGTAGGCAGCATGCAGAATGTATTCGTTTGTAAGCCGACCTGCCAAGCAAGAGGTTTCATTCTCTCATGTTTAATCGAAGAGAGAGGCTCAAAACTTCTTCCAACACACATAGACACATAGGGACGATCAGTGGATGATGCTGTGGGAACTCTTTACAAAGCAGAGAGAAAGAGGAGAAGATTCTCTTCTATTGCACTGCAGGGGGTCTGTCTGTATTCAAGTATTTTTCTTCGTTAGACACATCCGCCTCTCTCTCTTTCTGTCTCTTTCCTTTTATCTCGTTCTTCTTTCTCTTCTTTTTTCTCTTCCTTTCTCTCTCTTACGTTCTTTCTTTCTTTGTTCCTTCAGTATGTGTATGTGAATAACTTCTTTCAGCCTCAGGCAGACGACTTCGTCGGTGATCTCTTCAATGTAAGTTTTCTTTCCTTTCTTCTCTTTCGTGCTATCTTTGTCTTGATAGATGAAAAGTGCTCCTAGGCATTCTCCCTCTTTTTTCCTTTCATATGAACTCGACGTGCGAGAGTGAAGAGGAACGTGCACATCTATGTATGTATGTATGTCTATGTATGTCTGGGCAAGCATCTATGTATTTTGTACAGAAAAAGAAAGAAGAGAGAAGATCTAGCTTTCGTGAATATCTCTCTTCTCTTTCTCTCTTTCATATGTTTCATCTAAATCTGACGTGACACGTGACTTCGACAGTCTGAGAGATCTTTAGAACATTCTTGGTGCTTTAGGGGGTTTGTTTCTATTCCATGCTGTTCCTCGTCTTCTTCTTTCTTCTCTTTCGAGAATTCCTTTTTTTAAAGATTGTCTTTATCATATTCTCCTTTTCTTTCCTTCTTCTTTCATGCATTATGAAGAGAGCGTGTAGTTCCTGTTGTGCCTCTGTGAATCTCCCAGGCCTTTGGTGTCGGCGGGAGTCTGATGGTTTCTTATTGCTATACGCCCGCATATTAAAGAATAACCTTCGAGTTTTTTTCTAAGAGAAAGGGGAGGCGAAGAGAAAAGAAAGGAAAAGAGAAGAGGAAAGAAGAGATGGAGGTGGTTGTCTCGAGTCTCTCTGGTGCTGTCTTGTTTCTAAGGTTTAGGGTGATTTCTGAAATTGGGAAGACACTCGAAAAGCTGGGAAGAAAGAAAGAACGAACGAAAGACAGATTTTTCTCAAGGGGGGGGTTCTTATGCAGGGGAAGAGCTTCTGTTGATGTTGCTTTGGAATGTACATACACCTGATGACGGGGTGTATGTACAGACTGTTGGATAGCCAACTTGAGGTTGTGAACCTTGCGGTGGAATTCGCTTTCTATTTTCTCTTTTTTCTTCAGTTATTTGTATGATCTCATCTTGATGGGACATTCATCTTTTCGATGAATTCGAGAAGAAGAGAAAGACACTGATACGGGACGAATCAGAAGATGATTCAGAACTTCTCTTTCTTCTCTCTCTCTTTCCGTCCTCTCTGTTCCTTCTGGCTCTCAGACAGTTGAGGAAGCGATTTCTCTTTTCCCTTTTTCTTTCTTCTCTTTTCTTTTCTTATCAAAAACAAACTCAACTGGGATAGAGAAACCTCGTTACACCTCTCACTTTCTTCGTCTGTTCGTGACTTTTCTTTCGCTTCTCCTTCTTCAAAAGGACTCAGAAACAGAATACTCTCATTCGCTCACATTCCGCTCTACACATAGCTGTATATGCTGCCTGTATAGATATGCTTGCTGGTGTAAGCTGTATGTAGATATATATATACATATAGATAGCTATATCTTTTTATCCTCACATCTTCAACAAAGTAAGGTATGTATGTCTGCGTGCGAACTTGGCACGTATATAGATATATTTCTATACAATCAAATATGGATATATATCTGAACGACCACATGTAGCCTGTAGGTTCAAAGACAGGAGTTGCAAGAAAGAGAAGAAAATCTTCACTCTCAGTTTCTTGGATTCAAGCACTGGATATCTCTCTCTCTCTCTCTTTCGTACTCTCTCCTGTCTTTTTCGATAAGATGCTTTTCTTGTCGTGTACGAGGTTTTTCTTCGTTTCTGGATTACTCAGACTCCATTCCTCTTTCTATACCACCCTTTCGTAGTTTGGAGAAAAGAGCTTTCAACTCATGTAGATGTCTTGAAGTCGACGTTTTTATACAAAGGAAGAGCATGGGAGTCTGTAATTATACATTGAGGAGTTCAGAAGAAAGAAGAGTAGCGAAGAGACAGCTGACGTCAAATCGATAAGAAAGAAAAGAAGGAGATTTCGCCGTGAAGCTTCTATTAGGTCAGCAGTGAATCTCTGTCAGCGCATCAGCTCTAGCGCATGTCTCTCTTCTCTTCATCACGACATTTCACTCTCTCAGCTTCAGTCTCCCTTTTACACAGACGGAACACATACATGCCTTCATTTCTCTGTACATCATACTGCCCGGATATACGTAAGTATTTGTATATGTGGGTATTTACCTGGATCCACGCATGTTCGTCTTATTCAAGTGACTGTCGGTGGATGGCTTTCACCTTGGTAATGAAGGAAGTCTTCAGATACCTCGGAGACCCTCCCTGTGTAAGAGTCGCCTGGATGGGCCCATGTGTCCATTTCAAGTGTTCGAGATTGGGGGAAGAGGAGAGAAGAACATTAGATAGGGGTGAACTGACTAAATTAAAGCTCCCACATACACGCACAGAACTCTCTGAACATTCATGTAGCTGTGCAGATAATTACGTTCCCCATCCATACCTTCCAGAGAGGCTGTATAGGTGACATTTCTAACAGAAGGATCCCCCACTACGTGTGTCTTCGTCTTTCCATAGACCTGTAGACACACGGATATCCGGTGCCTTCACATTCTCTGAGAGCTCTTTTTTTTCATTATCCGTTCTTCCGAAAGGAAGATAGCAGAACACTGGCCACGCTCGAAACAGAGGCCGGCAGATCGACTGATGTCACATTGCATGATTGTCTCGGACCGCCGCTGAGACATACAGCGGTTGGTTCCGATATCGCGCCGGCCGCGACGGAGTCCGCATCTACCCTTAAAACCTTACACCTCGTTCTTTCGTGTTGTGCTTCACACAGCCTTGTTGTGAGTTTTCAGTGCGTGTTCGTGAACTCTCCTGTGCCTCAGCCTTACGTCGATGGGTATGTGTGTAGGAAGTATTCATGAGGACCGGACTGCGACGAAGTAAAACGACAGAAGAAAGATCCATATTCAGTTGATTCGACACACGACCTAGTTTCAGGAGTCGGTGGGAGCAGAGCATGAAACGCGGAAACGTACGGGAGAGGAAAAGGCAGTCTGCGAAAGCCAGATATTGTCGGTGGTGAGAGAGAGCTCCGCTTGCGCCGTCCTTGGAGACGACCTTCGTTAGATTCAGGTGTCCAGTGTGTTCAGATGAAGTATGGCTGGATCCGTTCAACATCAGGTTGCAGCTAGCCCCTACAGCTTTTCTGCAACCATCTCAACATGTCGCAATGCTGCAGGGTACCCGGCGCCACAGGTTGCTATGAACGCGCAGGGGCAGTAAGGACTCGCCTGCAAGAGCAACCCCCTCTATCAAGGCGGACGGGATCCATCTAAAACCGACACAGGGGAGACATCGGTATTCAGGAAAGCTGCGGGTGTACGGAGTTTGCGGGCCGTAAAAGCGGAGGGCTCCTCTGCTGCCTCTTGCTTCCCAGTCAGTAAGCAGAGCTCAGATCAGCTCGAATCGTGGGCGAGGCTGGCAAATGACAGTTCTGAGTTTTTCTGCTTAACTTCTAATGAGGGCAGTGATCTCCGATCGAGAAGATTGCTCGAGCAACTTGAATACTTGTGCGGGAAAGCCATGTCGCTCCTAGCCAGCCCCAGAGAGCGTACGAGAAGAGATCGGAAACTGAGCCCTTCTTTCACACAGGGCCCCACCATTGTCCTGCTGATCACAGCCCCGAAGCAGTGGCTATATGTGAAGACTGCAATTTCCTCGACACGAGTGTCCAAGCGAAGAGGCGGGTGAAAAGGTAATATGTTGCTTGTGCTTAGGTCAGCTTTTGTCCCTATATCCGATTTTTCCGGGGGCATACTAAGTTTGTTACCGATCACACACAACGTCTCCACCATGGGATTCCTTGACCGCAGGTGGCGCCACTCTTCCATAATTGTGCTGAGCTCAGTCGGGCTTGCTCTCTCGCTTCCTCTGCTCGTCCACGGAAATTTATCAGTGGCCGTTCGTCAAGGCGGTCCTCGGGACCTCAGCTCAGGCGGTGCGGATGTCACATTACCGGACCTCTCCAAAACTTACGTTTGTGGTGGACAGCCGATAGGCAAAGACAAGAGCACGAAGATGGTTTTGACTGCGGTAAGCGGGATGAAGTTCAAATGTGCTACAAACTTAACATTAGGCCCGGCCTCGAAGAGCGAGAACTTTCCCGACGTCTACTTGTACAAGTCGGAGACATCTAGCTGCGACACCGAAAAGAAGGCGGCAACCCTGGACTCTCTAGTCACGGGAGCGAAGCTCACAAAGTCGGAACCAACAGAGCCGGTCAGCAGTTCCGACCCTGTCTACACGCTGACGTACACCGCCGCACCAGACAAACCCCAGACCCTCTGCTACACGTGTAACACCACCGCTGAGATGAATTACAAGCTTACACCCGCTCAAGCGTCTACTGTTGAGTGCACGATTCTTATCAACGTCACTGCGAAGGCCGAGGGCACCAACGGAGACACCGACCCCGACGTTGGGAGCACGACGAAGCCTCCTACCTCGACATCTGGTGCTGGTGGAATGAAGGCTTCTGCTGCTACAGCAGCAATTGGTTTCCTGTTAGTTTTGTCTCGTCTGTAACCAGACCTGCTGGAGTACACCAGACCGTCACGTGTCCATGTGTGTGTTGAACCTTCCAGCCCGGGCACTTCTAACAGGGAATCAACTTGTAACACGCGGTAGGTGCCCTTCGGAAACTAGCCTGATCAGTGACTGGCTGAACTTGTTATAAGACAGTCTCGAACAGGCAATCGCATCAGAGCGAATAGTTTTTAGCTCCATTATTGGAAAGCGCAGATGTCACACAGGCGGCCGTACGCAAGTGCACAGCGAGCTGCCGTCTGGCCGTTTGGTCTACCAAAAAAAAGACACTGGATCCCTATATTCACAAAGGCTCCTGGACTCACAAGTGTAGCGAAGAGTTTTTCCTCCTGACGGATATCTCATCAGCACTAAGCGTGCACCGTGAGTGGGCGCGCCAGGATCTCTTGGGACCCCAAAACGGGGGGCGGGGCTCCGGGCTGCCAGGACGTGCCTGCTGGCCGATCACTTGTTTAGAACAAACACTTCTTCAGTGCTTAGAAGCGGCCACGGGCACGACACTGCCCTCTGCAACGGGTTTTTGTACTATTTATGCACGATCACAGTTGTGTATCCTCGCCAGAGCAGCAACGGCCTAATCACTATACAGAATCGTTTGGCGCTGTCTTTCGCATCCCTACCCTTCGCACGTTCCAACCTCTTCTGACGAGGCAGACGCAACCGCTCTACTTCAACCAGTCCCGGTATTTCCTGTGTCCCGCTGGACAACCTCAGTGGGTGGAGCCCCCAAGAGAACCTAACACTCCGGGTTGTAAGTAACAATGAAGCTATTGGTGTCGGGTGGGGGTATCTCAACAGTAGAAAGCGCCTGTCGTGGAGTTTCACCTGTACAGCAGCGGCTAGGAGCCCATGCTGGTACCCAGGAGGCACCCCGCAACTATAGGCTGGTAGCAGTTCGCAGTTTTCTTCGCACTGTCCACCTCACCTTTCCGCCTTGGTCATCAAGATCAAGACCCTCTTCTTTTCTCCTGCAAGAAGGCGAGAGTGTTTGCAAAAGGTTCTCTTATTCTTTTCTTCGCCTAGGTGCGTGGCGCGTGTTGCTTATTGCGGTTTTCCGG
>NW_027160846.1:20613-20808 GCF_002600585.1 Cystoisospora suis
ACCTCTTCTTCTCCTCTATCTAACTGCACTATTTTCAGGGCGGCGCGGGGCCTAGATGCCGCGCAAAGCCGCTGTGAACATTACGACTTCCACGACAGATCACGAAAACGGGGACATGGGTTTCCCCTACACGAAACGCGATTCCAGGACCCTGGGGTGCTCCCAATAGGTTCCTGGCGTCCTCTTTTAACTTTT
>NW_027160846.1:20874-21148 GCF_002600585.1 Cystoisospora suis
GGCGGCGTAGGCGATGCGGGGGTGATCTGCTGGGGATGCTCAAGCTTCTGGTGAGCTGAATTTGCCTTGTCCGGGGCTGTTCCTTTCCTGGTATGCTCCTGTTAAGCCCTTCTCTTGATTATTAGGTTGCCGAGTGCGTGATCTGGCTGTTCTTGGCCTCTGGAGACTCTGTTCGATCTGCTTGTCGTATCCGCGGCCTCTGCACTTGATGTGCGTCGGTCTGCTGCTCTCCCGTTTGCTTTTCCGGCTCTGTTCTTCTCCTGCTAGGGACCTC
>NW_027160847.1:0-133 GCF_002600585.1 Cystoisospora suis
GATCGATTCAGGAGAGAGATGAAAAAAAAAAGACGTTTGGGACAAAAGCCGCCGTAAAAACGGTAACAATGTCGAATTGGTTGGAGTAGGAAGCCGTCACGCGGTTCGCGCACCCGGGTGTTGCGTTTCCTCC
>NW_027160847.1:731-887 GCF_002600585.1 Cystoisospora suis
CTGTGTTATCTAACTGTTGTACTCTTGTGATGAGTGTGATATGTAAACTGAGCTTCGTTTATACTATCTTAGTGGCGTGTTGCGCATGGACGCGGCCTGAGTGTGCCTACGGACCGCCGAGCCCGCCCCGCCGCTCGCCGGCGGTCGCAGGGGACA
>NW_027160847.1:940-2764 GCF_002600585.1 Cystoisospora suis
TCTTCCTCTTTCTTGATTTAGAACACAATGAGGAAAAGACAACAGAAAACGGGAGAGGAAATAAAAGATCGGAGCGGCGGCAAGAGACTGCCGCCGGTGCGCAGCCTCCGGGGCAGTGGACCGCATGAGAACCGAACGGTTCAAGGAGTTGTCTCCGGGAGGAAGAACAGTTTTGAGAACTTTGTGGGCTTTCTTTATAAAAGAGAGTGGTGTTTTTACATTTTCTGTTGCAACTGTTCCTCTGGTTCCATGATTTCCTTCGACTTCCACGGCCAGCGTGAGACCGCCCTGTATGGTTGGCGTCGGTCAGTGGCTATCCAGGGACAGGGGGGTGCTGAAATTCTTCGACACCTGGTGAAGCGATTCTACGGATCCGTCTGTCCCTCTTTTCGAAGTTTGACCGTCATGTATCGTTATCTGACGACTAGGAATTCCATAGACACTTTGGGATGTGTCTGTGTGTACGTCGTTCGCAGTCTCCTGGCGCTTAGCGATGCGTCCGGGTTGACCACGAAGGAATTTCAGCACTTCGAGATAGTGCTGCAGCCGGGGGTCAGTGCGTTTTCGACGGTACGTTGCATTAAAAGGGATTTGACCGGTGTTTTTTGAACTTTTCGTGGAGAAATACTTGACCGTGTGCCTGTAGGGGGACTGCGGCCCGCCGCTGAGTGGATCGAGCGTGCGCATAGGCGCTTGGCAGTTGGACCCGAGAGGTTTCTGGGGGTTGCCGCATATTTGAAGACGTGAACTAAGAGCTGTGGCGAGTGATTTGGGGACAGCTCCCACATTTTGGAAGTGTGCGAAGGGTGTTGTGATTTTTTTGAGGGCGGGGCTTTGACGGACCCGTGTGAATAGCTCTTCGTTGGTGAGCCCTGTGGTGTATTCGAGAGTCCCCAGTGCATGGAACTCAACTGGAAATAGTTATCCGTTGAACTGACGAATCATCAGGGCACGTGCGAAGCGTATCGGTCGCTCAAAAGGTCCTACGCGAGGCGAGGAGTCTCGGGGAACAGCCTGTGGATGAGCTCGCCACGGGCTGTATGTCACAGCTAGGCAGGAGAGTAGTGTTAGCGCTGCGAACCGACTCCTGCACTCGTAGCTACCTAAGCATAGTTACAGAATACTACATTGTGGCATACCATAACCAAGGCCCACGCAGACACGTACCAAAGCGTCTGCTGAGTGCCCGGCCGCAGGCTACAGATAAATGAAGGTAGGTCCGACGGAAAAGTCACTCGAGGTTCCCCGGACCGAAGAGTGCCGGAGGGAACGTTTGAACCCCCTGCTGGTCGGCCTGCCACTTGGCGGCACGTCGCCGACACCCAGCGTACAGGCCGGTCACACGACGACCACGGAATGTGCTTTCGAGGGAAACGGGCTCCTCTGCGAGAGATGTGCTCTTGAGCTAAAGTGTGTAGACTGCGCTTAGTCCCTCTTGGGGACCGGGTGCTCGGACAGCCCCTACAGCGGGACACACTGCGGAGATATCAGTGCAACGGAGGCTCGAGTGCCTCAGCAGAAGTCAATCACGTGGGTTTGGTACAGGAATACCTAGAGAGCTTCACGAGACGGTGGCGAAAGCCTTCATCAGGAACCCGCCCGGAGTGGCGAGCGGCAGCAGCAGAAGCAGAACCAGCGTTTCGTGGCTGTAGCGATAAGTCGGGAAGCGGCAATAGAGGAACTCTGGAACGAAACAAGGAGAAAAGATGCTACTCACCAGAACGCGGAGAGCGTTACGGAAACAGGGGAGCCCAGCGCCTTCCACCCAGTATCGCCAAGGGAGACTACTGCACAAAGAGTGCAGCATGTCAGGATTTTGCAATC
>NW_027160847.1:2812-3150 GCF_002600585.1 Cystoisospora suis
CTAACATTCGTAACGACGCAATAGAGGAACAAGAAAACCTCGCGGACCAACGATAGTAGCAATCAATTCTAGGGACCAAGAGCTCCCTAGCACGGGAGTAACACGGCCGGAGGACCGAACCGAAGATCAGCAGATCGACGCACATCAAGAGCGGAAGTCGAGAAAACGACAAGCAGAACGGACGAAGATCCCAGGGGCCAAGAACGGCTAGATCACGCACTCAACGGCCCAGAAATCGAGAGATGGGCCCAACAGGGGCATATCCGGAGGACAGCCCCGGGGAAGGCGAACTCGCCTCGCCAGAACCCTGAGCAGCCCCAGCAGGTCACCGACGCATC
>NW_027160848.1:0-3033 GCF_002600585.1 Cystoisospora suis
GGGGGAGAATTGTCGATTCATTCAAAGTCGAGGTAGAGGAGCCTGAAGAAGAGACATTTGGACGGCGAGCTAAAGGTTCAGGAGGGCTACGTGGAGAAGAAAAACTAACCTCTAGATCTGCCATTTTCTTTTCATTCAATGATTGAACATCTCAAGAGAGAAAGAAGGAAAGGCCTGGCGTGTCGTCTAGGTTACAAAAGATCGATGTAGATAGCTTGGAGAGAAGCAGACAGACCCCCGAAGATGAATAAGGAGAGGAGAAGAAGAGAGAGGGGCGACAGCGGAAGGAGAACAGGAGAGAGAGAGATGAGAGAGAAGAAGATACCAACTTGTCTACATCGGGATAGAAAAAGACAGAGAGGGCTTCAAGCAAAACAAGTGAAGTGCGAGAAGAACAGACAGGGGGAGAGAAAGGTATAGAGAAGGGTGTGGAGACGAAAAAGCTCGGTGAGAAGAAACAATCGAGGACCGGATCGGCACGAAATGACAAGAAGACTTGAGAGAGAAAAGAAAGAAGACGACTACATCATCTTTCATGAGAGAAAGAAAAGACTTCTCTTTCTCTCTCCCCTTCGTTGTCCTTTCCGGAGAGCCAGAGGTCGATATAGATGGCTGGAGGTTTGCATGTATTAGAACGAGAGAAGTCCGTTCACTTTCTGCTTTTCTTCTTTGCTTTCTTTCTTCTCTTTCCCTCGTCAACTTCGCCGGTTTTAGGGTTAGGGCCAGTCCGTCTACTTCTTCTCTTCAACTCTATCACTCCCATCTCCACCCCCGCGTAGAGACAGCTGTTCACCCGTCATGAGAGAAGAAGAAGATACTGACGAGCCTCTTTTTCTTTTTCATCGTTTCAGGAAAGCAGCAGAGACTCTTTCTCTCCAAAAGAGCTAAAAGAAACTAGGATAATGGAATGGTCTTTCCGACACGTCAAGAAATTCGGGAGAAAGACAAAGAGAGCAGGTGCCTGTACACCCGAGAACGACGACCGTCAAGAATCATCATGACAGGAGCTCAACCACCTCTGTCGGTGTGAAAAAGGATAAATTGGTTAGAAGAAAAAATAGTTCATCAATCAGTTGCACATGAATGAACAAAGAAGAGGGTGAAGATCGAGATAAGTTGCGTAGAAAGAAAAGAAGAGAAGCCACACCCCCTCTGGAAGGAATGGAGAGATGGATGGATGAGCGCCCCCCCTCGGTTTCTCTTAACTTCTCATTTCCGCCAGTCGGTGGACTTCTTTTCTTCTTCTCCTAACAGCAGTAAAAGAAAAGCAGTGAATGAACAAGCACAGACTGAACAATATACGACGAACTTTGACAAGGGGGGAAAGAAATGAGGTGTAACATGAAGAGGAGGAGGCGTGTTGGAGAGGCGGGAGAGATGAGAGACGAAGTCGACAGGAAAAGATGAGAATAGACCGAGAAGAGAATGAGAAAGCCAAGAAATCTTGCTGAACGTTGTGGATTCTGCGTTTGCGAAAAGGAAAAAGAGCGGCTTCAAAACAAAAGAAAAAGAAAAGGATGGAGAGATATCAACACTAGCAGAAAGATAGATAGGAGATAGATAAGGAGGAGACCGCGTGATCCTTGATTTTTGTGGCATTCTCCTCTTCACTTCTTCTTTTATCTCCATCCTTTCCTTTCTTTTCTTAAGAAACCTATCATCTCTTCTCTTCAACACCCTTTTTCTCCTTTCTTCCCTACCTTTCTCTCTCTTTTCTCCCCTCCATAACCCCCGACAGGCGGCTCTCTTTCTTCCCGTGGAACTTCTCTTTCGATCGATCGCTCCAGATAGCTAGCTCGATGATGGCTATAACGGTGGTAGCGATCCCCCCTCGTGGGGAGTCTTGATCATTCTCCCTTCCTTCTTTTGCTGGCTCTCTCTCGTAGCTCTTCACCTTCAAGATCACTTCAGCCGTTTCCTTCTCAATTCCCCCCATTGACCTCTCAGGTAGCCTTTTCTTTTTCCAGAGAGGACCGTTTTCTTCAGCCCCGCAGGTAAAAGAGGGGGAGAGGCAAGAAAGAAATGCTTCTCACTTCCATAGGAGATGCGGTGGAAAACAAGATAGTAGGCAGGAGACAGAGAAGAAGGCCGAGGAGAGGTAATTTTTGCGGGAGTACTCATCATAATCTTTCAAGCCCTACCTGCATTGACACCAGAGGAAGAAAAGAAGAGAAAGAGATTGATGGGCTTTTCCGCCTTCTTCTCTCCCTCTTGTTTTCATTTCTTTTCGCTGTTGCTCGTCTGTCTTTTCTTTTCTTCCTTCTTCTTTTTCACTCCGCTTCTCTATCCATCGAAAGAAGGTCTAGAGGAGCAGCCGCTTCTCTTGATCGAAAAAGAAAGAAATGGGGTGTACAGACAGATAGATCGGGAGATACAAGGATAACAGAGGATGACAGGGGGGTTGAAGGAGGAGATCTCTTTCTTCTTTCTCATTGCAAAGGAAGAAAAAGAAGAAAAGAAGAAGAAGAGCGAATGGGATTTTTCTTCTTTCTCGTCTCCTCTTCATCCTCGTCGTCACGATCTGAGAAGGAGAGGTGTAGTACTTGAGCTAGAAGTCCTCAAACAGAGTCCGGTCGAGAATATGAATGAACGTGATAAGCTTTTTTACTTGAATGAGAAGGAAGGGAGATGATGCTTTCTCTCCTTCTTCTTCTGTACTTCTTTTGGCTCTTCTTTTCTTCCTTCCTCCGTCTCCAGCCCCGGAGCTATCGACCAAGAGAAAGGTTTCTCTTCCCATGCACACACATATCTGTCTTCGTTTGAGACAACAAGTCGATCTTTCTTTTTCTTTTCTGTCTTCCTTTAAGAAAATACTTCCGTCTCATTATGCCGCCAAAGGAAGTTATCCCTACCCCTCCTGATCCTTCGCAATCTACAGCTCCTTCTTCTTCTTCACCCCCCTCTAAAAACGCCCAGCCATCCCCTAAGCCGCCAGGCCCCCCCCCTCCTTCCTCTAAGCCGAAATCTCCTTCTCCTTCTCCCCCATCGACTAAATCTCCGACTAAAGCAACCCCTCCTCCTCCCCCATCAGCT
>NW_027160849.1:0-372 GCF_002600585.1 Cystoisospora suis
CAAGGAATTCAATGGGCCAACCGGCCGGGAGTTGATTGCACGGCACGCGAGAAGCACAGGGAAGGCACCAAGTCGGACGGACGAAGACCGACTACCGCGTTTCAAGCATCAACACACGACTCAATGGTCCACGAACGAGAATTGAGTCACATAAGCAAAGAACAAACGCGCGCTAACCACGCAACGAGCCCCAGTACCAAGATGTTGAACGAGCAACAGGAGGGGCCACTTCAGGCCAAGTTCGGCCTCGTGAGACTCAACGAGTCTCTCCCGCTCAGCGTCGTAGGAGAGACCCACGGCCCAACACAGGGCATGACGGGCCGTGGAACGAAGGTCGGGACCGCAGGAAGGAGCAGGGAGCACTTCCCGGAG
>NW_027160850.1:0-10440 GCF_002600585.1 Cystoisospora suis
TGCCTAAGTGTACCGGATTTTCCGACGCAAAGGCGGATGCTGGGGAAAATCCGGTACACTTAGGCACTGCATGAGAGCTCCATGTTCGCATGACTGCCGCGCCTGCAGATCCGCAGTGGAGTTTTGGTACACTAAGGAAATGTAGTCGGGTTGCTCCTCCAGCGCCTGACGCCAGCGACTAAGATCCTTCACCTCACTATGCGGAGGATGGGTCGTGAAGATGAAAAGAAGCGTCAGCCGGCCCATAACCCGCTCATCCAGCTGAAAAAATAAAAATCAGGGAGCCGTGATGAACAGCGAGAATCTGCTAGGAGGAAAACAGGCAGTATAGCACGGCTGTAGCACGCAAGAAAGAAAGGCTCTCTGTTGAAGACGGAGCAAAAGATGGACGCCACGCAAACCCAATTCAGAACGACAGAATCACACGAAATACTGTAGCGCGCATTTGCGCTGTCAGAACCATTGCAAGGCCTCAAGCGCTCAACCCTAAAAAACACAAAGCTCCAGTCAACAATATTAAGCTACAAGGGACTTGGACAATTAACGTCATCCCAGTGTCCAGCACGCGTTCTTCTCTGTTCCATGGCTCCTTGTCACTGAACTGTGTCTGAAGCTTTTTGGCCACGCGGCCCTGTCTCGAACAACGAGCTGACTACTGAAGGAGACCGGATCAGGTACAATTTTGCCTATCTTAGGGACTGCGGGCCGGAGAATCCAGGCGTCTCAGCCTCAACAAAAAAGGAACTTCTGCACATCATCTCCCTGCGCTTATGTAGTACAACTGGATCTCAGAAATGACCCGACAGGCGGGGCCGCTGTTCTGCTACCTTGCGGAGACATCCCCGGTAGGACCTGGAAACTGGACCCACAACAATCCGGTGTGTTATATACACGACTGTGAGCAAAACGGTCGCGAACATGCGCAATGGCCTTCTGTGTGTCTACAACCAAATGTCCGCGAGGAATGAGTTTGACAAGGGCCGCTGAAACAAGTTTCTGCTGTGTTTGACAGTGCATCAAAACTGCCGGACGAGCACCGCCTCACTTGTCACAAAGGGTGTCCCCCGCCATAAACGATGCTGCTGCAGAACGGTGTCTCCAAACACGACGTGCACTACATCATTGTACGTTTGACGCAGTCGACCGCACAGCGGGATGTCAGAGAGAAGATTGTTTCTCATGGAGCAGCACGCTTTTCCGCAGGAGCGCGCCCTCAAGCTGCTTCACCGCTTGGAACGAAGAAAAGCATCATGCCATCCCAGTGGGTCTCTGTAGACGCCTGATTACTACTGCTCGAGTGGATATCTGAATACCCGGCCAGCACATGCAATATGATCCCCGTGTGTCAACCACACTTCCACGGATCTAAAAGTTGTGCAGGTCGCTTATGGATCGGGGCACTTAAAGAAAGGACCACAACCAAAAAACCTAACAGATGAAGAGCGGCAGCCCGAAACTTGCATTGTTGCTATTGGAAGCGGCTCTAACAAAGCAGCTCCCCAGAAGCCGACAGAATGAACAAAGAAGCGTGAGCTCAGGACACTCAACGCGAATACGCAAACCCGCGCCACAGGCTACCCCGGACTCGGTGAAGCATGTACCAGCAACACCAGTAAGAAAGTGGAACAGAGCTGATCTCTCCGACGGAGCATCACGCCAGCGTGCTCCAAGCCGCAGGACGATCCCACGATAACCGATCTACCCTGTACTTGACGGACACACGTACTGCTGTGTGTACAAACACAAGTCAGCAAGAGACCACAGGTGACACTGCCCGTATACGTGGTCTCTGCGAACATCAGCCGATCGACACTCACTGTAGTCCGCAGCGCAGCTATTAGACTGTTGCGATCGCATACAGAACCATCCAGAAGCCCATTCGTGCCCTGCCGGCAATGTCGCTTTCAAGAGCGGAAGCAACCATATAAAAACCTCCGCCAGAAGCCAGAGCAGGCTCACCGGCGGTGCGTGGTAACTTGGAGAATTGACACGTCGCGGACCTTCGAAAAACAATTTCTGCTTAGAAGCAGAACGTCGCCAGAGCGACTAGCCTGGTATACACTGCATCCACTGGAGGTGGAGAGCAGTAAACTGACATGAACAGTGGAAAAAATACCTAGGGGTTAACATCCAAGGAGCCTCGGCACATTCGCTGGCAAATCGGCACGGGGACATAACAGAGAAACTGCTCTCGTGACATGCCCGAGACGCCTTCTTGTTTTCTTCAGGCTTACCGGCACTGGAGTCTGCGGAGTGTGTAAATGCCCTTCATGATCCGTAGTGGCTGCCAGAGGCTTCCCCGCCCTTCGATGTAGGACTTTTGAGCTGATTGAACCCATACTCGAGGCCTTCTCGACGCTGGTAAAAGGAGTAACGTAAACGCCCTTGGGAAGCGGAGCGGCCTTCGACGGGTGCAATAGGCGAGAGGGATAGTAATGCGCTGCGGTCATGCCCTCTTTATAGCGCTTGAAAGTAATGGGATGATGTGCAACTGACCGACGGCCAAGGCTCTCTACCGCTTCATCTCTGGTGACTCTTGGTGTACGGGCAGAGAAGAGGAGCGAACGGATGTATCCACTGAAGTCCGCGGGCGCCCCCGGCCGATCTCCTGTACCCATTTCTTCTAGAGAGCAAAAACTGCTTCGATCTATGAGAATGGGGCCTGACAAATGTGAAGGTGAAATTTGAAAGACGGGTTCGGACACCTGCAACTTCAATGGCGTTGCGGTTGGCTCTGGAAGAACCTGCGAAAACTTCCCGTGGAGCGTCGAGGCCTCGCCTGCGTTCGCGCCTGTCCCTTGCGACACAGCGTTTTCATCCGACATCAAAGGAGGCGGGAATGAAAGAGAATTTTCTCGTCTTCTTTTCGGCTCAACAGAGATCCCTACCAGCTCCAACATTTCCGGAGTCACACGGCCGCGGTTGGAGTCTGACAGGAATCCTATTCTCTTACCCGGATCAACAGCACTGGCCGAGAAGAAACGCAGGCAAGGTAGCAGAAAGACTTGCAAAGCTTGCGCAGGGGGCGTCGCTACGGTAAATGCTGTGTTCCTCACTCTACCGTACACGCCCTGTCGTGCAGTCACCCCCAAAGCGAAACGGTAAGTTCGCCGGTCCACGAAAGACCAAAAATCGTCGTCGGCCCAATCAGAAGGAGAGTGAGACAGGTGGTGTACTGGAGGCGCGACAAAAATTGCCCGCGAACGACAACTGCCATGCTTCGAAGCTGAAGGTTTCCGGAGAGCCAGGGAAGACCAGCTGCCACGACAGCCCCCGCGGAAACCCGTCATTGTGTCGAGGAGGAGCAGGATCAGTTTTTCCCAGGGGTGACTTGGCAACGCGAATTCGCAGCCGGGTATCTGCTCCTAGCCTCCGCACGAATACAGCAACATCAGCTCACAAACTGCCGCCACCATTTCCTCTTCGTCGAGCGAGCATTGCAGCAGAAGCACTGGAGAAGTAACGACACGCCACCATCCAAGCCAGATATACAGCGGAGATGAGCTACCATGAAAAAGGGAAGTGCGCTGCTGTTTCTGCACTGCTTACCAGCCAGGAAGCGCACGCTGGGTCCGCTGTAGCTGCTCTGAACTGTTGAGAGCGTCAGAGCACTCCGAACCGCCAGTAGCGTGACATCTCAGCTTGGTATAACTGACAGGATCTGCGGAGAGAAACTCAGCAGAACTGCGGCCTTTCCGTGGCCCGGGAGATCTACGGATGATCCCACACACGTCTCCGGAACACGCCGAGCCCGATGCATGCGGTGCGATGCAAGAGCATGCTCCTTAAGACACGACAGGCGATTCCTGCGGCCACCTTACGTTTTTTCCGCAGGTTCTCCCATCGTGTGCACCTGCAGCACCAGTATATCTGGTCAGCGACTGCACGCCTTACTCTGGCCCCGAGCCCTCTGACCGTCAATGTCACAGCAAGCTTTGTATGCGAACGTCTTACATCGGAGCTGCAAGACGTGCGATTCCGAGTAGCGTAGGGACTAGTCTAGCTCGCGCTCAGCGGCGAAACAGTGCCCAAAAAGTACCTTTGTGAGGGAGCCAGGTAGGCTGACTAAAGCTGCATATGAATGCCAGAGGTTTCTTAAAGACAGCAGCGCTGTCTTCCTGACGTCCCCAAGACTAGCCATTCCCTTTTGCCTCGGGCGACGCCTGACGGCTGTCTGTCTCGTAAGCTGTACGCGTTTCAGTCCCTGAGACCACCGGGTGCAGGCCGCCGCGAGCAACAAACAGGTTGTCGGGTGGACGCAGCTGTCACATAAAAGGAAACTAAACAACACAGGCGAGCAACTGACCCTTCGTTGTTCGGCGTTCAAGAAGAAAATCACTAATCCCAGTAGCAGCCATTTGGATCTTCGCGGTTTCGTGTCGGAGGCTAAAAAAAACAAGACGTCTCAGCCCGTATGACTTCACGTGCTTCATGAGGTGGCACCTGCCCCATTCGCGCTGACTCGCGCAGGTGACGTAGTGCGCAGTGGGAGCAGTCAGCAATGAGAGCCATAAGCTGCTCGGAAGACACAAGGGTTGCACAAATATAATCCCTTCGAGAACAGGTGGTACACTTCTTCTAGTGGATTGTCACGTGTACGTGGGAAACTAGGGACCGCGGCGAGAACCTATCTTGATGCGGGGGCGCCGGGTTGAATGGCCTCATGAAAAGAAAAGTCATCAACTATTTAGTTGGCACACGCTGCCAGCCACTGTCCTTTTCTGAGAGATTGGAAGTCGACCATGTTGGCTAGTTCATCGAGCCGCCCCATGCAGCAGAGTAACCGGCGCGCTGATTTACGCCACCTTTCGCGTGCGCTCGATTCTCTTGAATGATCCTCCCTGAGGAAATCAGAAAGTAGCAGAGTTACCTCCTGTGCTGTTGGCCCAGGTGTGCCTCCCCCAACTAGCATCTCGGGCGCCGCTGCTTCGCTCAGACCGCGAAGGCCAGTAGACTCCTGGACGAGAAGTTCGAAATCTTGGAGGCAGCTTGGAAACTCGGGAGCTGTGCACTCTCGTGTTTCCGTCTCACAGTACGCGAAAGGTGTTGCTCCCACCAGGCAATCCCTGTCGACCTGACAGGGCTTGCCAGAAATGTGTTCACATCTTGGAGGTTGCCCGTCCCTGATCTTTGTCGTGAAGGCCTCTCTTTCCACAGGCAGTTCGGCTTCCCAGGGCTTGCAACCGGAGCCGCCCCCGGAAACACTGCTTCTGGTCATACCGGAGGGGGTCACTGAAGAACCCTCTAAAGCGAAACCTGCTAAAAAGTTGTCAAAGGAAGCCTTTGACTCAGCAGGCCCGCCTACCGGTGGTCTCGCCGGTGCGAGTACTCCGCTGTCCTTGGCGGACAAAAAGTTCGAGCTAACGGAGGGACTTTTTTCCTGCTTCGAGTCAACTGAGAACGCATACAACAACTCAGCGTGGCACCGGCCTCCACCACACACTAGACCTCGTTGGCACTCCCGGGACGTGTTGCTCCGGCAAATCTGGCCCTCCCGCAGCCGGGGAAGGCACGTCGCAGTCGCCGGGACCGGGCAATAGTAATCCTGAAGGCATGCGCAGCACGCAGTTTTCCTTGTGCCCGACAGTCCGAGTCTCCAAGGTGACTAGCGACACTGCTGTTCCCTGCGGTACTAGGTCGTAAGCACAGTCATATCACTACCCGTTCTGCGTTCAGAATCCATCGGGCGATGTGGAACAGCGCGGCACTCCCGCCACCGTTGGAATGAACCAGTGTGCTGTAATCTAACCTCGTTCGGATGTGTATTCTCCCTTGAGCTGGTCAGCCTGTCCCACACTCTCGCACGCTCGCATCGGCTGAGGCTCTGACCTGGCATCACCACTCCGCACTATATCGCGGGGAAGCCAACCAGCAAAAACTGGCGCTTACGAACCGGCCAGCTGCAACTTTGCTAGCCCTGCCGAGTCGCACTGTGTATACTGCGCACCTGCGCACAGCACATGTCGAGGCATTGTTGCAGAGTGTAGTTATCCGCTCCAATGGTAGTCTGCTGGTTGTTCAGTTCAACCACAACAACGCCTCCAGCAGACGGGCTAGCACCAAACGGCATATCCGGCAAGATGTTATCTCCCACAGCCTGAGGGGTGCGGCGAACTCCTTCAAGTGGCGCAGATGAGTACTGAGGGTAAGACAGCGGCCTGTCGTTGTTTGCAACGAGTGCCAGAGGTAATCTCGGAGCAGGGCCGACAACGGCAGCCTGGGGAGTCCCAGACACTCCAGCTTGCTGGGGAGCATATATTCTAGGCGGTGTTGAGACAGACGCATTTGGTCCAACGACTACAGGAGTCGACCCTGGTGGGACTGGGCCGATTACCGGAGGCCGTACGGCCCCGAGAGGAGCGGCGGCAGATGGCGGCCCAGGGGAAAGGACAAGGCCAGATCCGGGACCCGGAACCTGCACCGCCACAGAGGGAGTGCGCGGCGCAATTACTACAGGCGGAGGAGGCGCTACCACAACCGTTCCGGACCCCGGGGGAGGAGGGGCGACGATGGCATTCACCGGGACCGGCTGCAGAGTTTGTTGTGTCATAGTCTGTTGATCTATACGATTCCTGTTGTCGAGTGGAGCAACCGCTGTGGCAATTCCGTCAAACAGCGTCGAGAGACGTTTTGCTAGTGTCCCGGGAGGAGACGGAGGCCTCGGCGCGGTCGGGTATACGCCCGGGTACGGAACTGGGGGCACGTATTGCTGTCCGCCGATTGCGGGAGATTCAGGTGACGCTGTTTCGCGTCCAGATTTGTACCCCCGGTTGTTTGGTTCTTCTGAAGAGGTAGCACGGTCTTCTGTCTCACGGGCTTCCCTTGCAGCGTACCAGTCCGGCTCGCCATGGCTCTCCGGTTCGGCTAAGCGCCTAGGGTAGACGCTTGGAGGAGAGACTGCGTAGTCCGAGACTTGCCGCTGCTGCGTGACAGCCAGTTGTGACTGGTTGCCTCCTGTTGGATACTGCCGACAGACACCCCGGACGCAGACCTGACATGGTGTCCGACAGTGCTTATACAGATTGCACTCTCGGCCAAGCCCAACATTCTTCTCAACACACACGGTTTTTCGGGGAAACCCTGAATATGCTTGTTGACCAGATGTGTTTCCTTGGAAGTCCACAGCAAGGCGCCTGTATTTTGCGTTCCCTCCCTGTTCTGCACCTTCAAGTAAACTGACATCTTCGCAAGCTCCAGATACACATTTGTGGGCCTCCGAGATAGAACATGGCTGGCCGAGGCCAATCGTTTTTGTCCCGGCAGGACCGCGCTCGCACTTTAAAGACCACTGGTCGCAGAAGCTAGTCCTGTCGCAGAGGTATGGAGACGCTCTACACGAGCTTCCAGCAGGGCGACTGCCTGGTAATCTGCAAGTACCTGTATTAAGCACAAAATGGATGTACAACTACAGTAAGCATTCAAACCGGAGTCCCTGCGTTCTTGGTTGGGAGTTCAGTTGCTGGGCGTTCGGCCTTCACCGTCGCCACCCCCTTTGAGGGCCGACCTGGCACTGCCACAAGGGGCCGCTCTCCGAGAACCGGTCCCGACAGATCTGCGCTAGAAGCTCCTGCGCAGTATGGATGTTGATAACGGTACCTGTTGTGCTTGAAGCCTGTTCGTAGTCACATATCAGAGGCAAGGCGCAACGCTGACGCGATGCCAGCGGGCTTATCTCCCAATTCACCGTGCAGGGCTGGCCGTCAGGTTGCCATCCTTTCCGGCCCTTGAAGCCATTCGACGTCAACGTTGCTAAGGTGATCACCAGCACCAGCAAAATAACCACCCCAACTGAGGCTCCGCAAACGACAACTTTTGTGAAGGTGTTCATTCTCACTCCCGCCTGGGTGAGGGCATGTGTGTCCGAGGTCTGGCGACTGCTTTTTACATCAACTTGGGATCGTCTGCAGACTGACAGATACGGTCCTTCAGCCGATCAAAATGGCCCTTCCTCTGAAACTGGCTAAGGACTGCGGGTAAGCAGTGAGTAGCTTCGGTGGAGTCCGGGCTGCGAAAGCGGGACAGGGCGCCAGATGAGCTGGCTTGCAAAAACCCCGTAGCTGTCCTGCTTGGTAGACCCCGAAGTACTGAGCCAGTACACATCCCGAACGTGGCGCCTCGCAGAACTACTCGCATTCTACGCAGGACATGGAATATGCTGATGATACTACTCTGTGTGTGTGACGCCAGCCCAACAGTCCCGGTTGTGGCATAGATAGCAACTCGGCTAATAAGCGCCAGTGCGACAACCCAAGTTTAACCTCTTTGAAATCAAACACGAGGTGTTCGGAGGAGGGGCACCGATCACAAGCCCCCGAGCTTTTCACACGCTGGGAGTGACTGCCGAACGGGGCGAAGCTGTGACATCGACTGACTTCCGACCAGCGGCTCTACACACGACAAAAAAAGAATGTGGTGATCTTTCTTCGAATCCGAAGGGTGTCCACAAGCGACGAACCTGAAGCACACGAAAGAGTCTTGACAAGGCTCGAGGGGGAAAAATGAAACGAGGATAGTGACACTCAGCATAACAGTTGACTTCGGACAGTAGGAGTTTCCCTCCGTCCACAAGAAAGGGAGGGACAAAGAAACGTTACCGTGTCTCGTTTGAGGCACCGCGAACAAAAAATTTTGTAGTCGCGAGGCAGCCGCGATCAGGGTCGACAGGGTGGAGGCATCCCGGCCAAAAGCGGGAACTGTCACGGTGTCAAATTCCCTCCCCGGAAAATGAGGTTCGCGTGCTAAGCGTTAGTGTGGCGTGCAGCGTCTTCCTCCTTGCCGCCGCAGAAATGAGGCGATACCCAGGTTGTACGGTAGATTCCCCCGGTGCAGCTGACTGCAGCCTGCAGCCCGAGTGTTTGACAAGACTACCTGGGATGAAAAGCGCTGGCCCTGCATCAACTGAATCGGACGGCACATGGCCTCCTGCCTGCTTGCCAGCCGGCCCCGCTCTGCTGGCATATACCATTCGAAAGAGAGGCATGGTCGACGGAAGAGCTCGCGACCCAGCCGTGTGTCCTAGAGAAGAAAGGCTTTCCGTGGTCTATGTGTCTAAAAGCGCAGGTGCCCGTCGCTGAGGTTTCGTCTCCAGTGTTTTTGTCCTGTGGGGGTGGAGTATCATGAAGGGGCAGTCTGGCGACCGCACAACATCCTCCAGAGGAGACGGGGCAGGTGTCCACTGGTCGGGTCAAACAACAAGGGAGCTCGCAACGCCTTTCCCTGTCTGAACGTTTCGAGCGTAGTAGGGTCCCTGCCGCGCTCGACTTTCTGCACCGGCCACTTTGAGGTTAGTAGATGCCCCGCGTATTCTTGATAAGTGAGCTCACTGCCGGTGTCCCATACCTTGCATATTTCTACTGCCTCGCCGGGTGCCGCTGGAGCTTCGGGTACTGGAAACGGTAGAAATCTCTGGCACGGGCCAGGTGAGCACTCGCCTTAGGTCTCAGCCCCGCACCTCTCGACGTCAAGTTGCGAAGTGGTCGTGGGTTCACATGTATAGGTACACGAATCATGGGGACAAAACGAGGTGAGGCTCCGACCGTTACCCGTCCATGGTCTCCGGTAGCCAATCAGACGACTCACCGGATTCAGGCCGCTCACGCTACAAGAATGCGAGGTTTCGGGGAGTGTGTCCGGCCGCGCCGCGTCTCTGCGGGCCCATTCCCAGAAATTAGAGTTCGCAGGCGAGACGGCATCAAGTTGAGGCGCCGTCGAATGGACAATCAGGAGCTGAGCAAGGTCGCCCGGCTGGCTACATGGTAAAGGGAGACAGTACCGAAACTACGAGATATTCTGGGGGGAAACCGACCACCTGCTTGTGACGCCTTACCCTAGAGTTCGGTGGACACCTTCATTCTCCAGTGTGCCTGTCTTGGTGCAGGCATCATCACCTCTGTTTCATCAAAAGGGTATATTTCCGTTCACAAACAGGCCCTTGAGGGGCCTGCCACGTCTCGCCGGGAACTGTGATCGTAACTTTCCCGCACCTGGCATCTGAACCTCGCGCTGCCTCCCCGGTTGCTTTGCGTGCTGGACCGCTGTTACCCCGTAGTTTTGCGCGCGTACAGGGCATATTGTTAGGCCGGCCCTGCCAATTGTAGGGATGTTCAGAGGCTGTCTCCCAGGCGTACTGTATTTATATGAAGCGCAGCGCGGTTTGGGCAATTGGAATCGGGTCGCACCGGACGTCATCTCTCCGGGTCCGCTGCAGCACCGGCAATTGACGAACAGCGGCAACCCTGCCCTACCACTTATTCTCCCGTCTCTTGTCTTTTTTTTAGCCCGTATAGTATCAGGATCAAGAGCCTTCCGTTTTCTTTTCCTCTCCACGTTTGTGGTTTCTTTTCTTCGTTGAAATGTTCTGGTTGCGCAACCGACCGAAGAGGAGAATCTGGTTGGCGAACCATCACCTTGCGCAAGCTTCCTCCTTCCTTCCTTTGTGAT